>NC_042615.1:96694627-96827127 GCF_901001135.1 Rhinatrema bivittatum
CGATCTCCTGCCGGCGCCATTTTCCGTACGAAAACGATTCGCGGCGGGAAATCGCTCCCTGACCCCCGCTGGACCTCCAGGAACTTTTGGCTAGCTTGTGGGGGGCCTCCTGACCCCCACGAGACTTGCCAAAAGTCCAGCGGGGGTCCGGAAGGACCTCCTGCCGTCCAATCGTGTTCGTCTATGGCCGCCGCCATTTTTCGGCGCCATTTTGGAAAATGGCGCCGGCTGAAGACAACAAGATTCAGGAGCAGGAGCCCGTTCCGGACCGCTGCCGTTCCGGACCGCCGCTGGACCCGCAGGTTATTTAACTCATTTGGGGGGGGTTCGGGAGGGTGGGGGATTTAATTTAAAGGGTCGGGGGTGGGTTTTAGGGGGTTTTAATGTGCCGGTTTTGCGATTTTTAGATTTTTAGATTTTTCACGATTTTTCACGATTTTTCACGATATTTTACCCCCCCAAACGGCAACAATACGATTCCCTCCCCCTCCCAGCCGAAATCGATCGTTAAGACGATCGAGGACACGATTCACATCCCTAGTCAGTACACAAAGAGATCACCTTCCCCTGATCCCTAAAAGGCACTATATCTGAGTGACTTCTCTACCCACCCCTGCAGATGCAAAAAAGATACCTTACATACCAAATATGCTCTCTATAAAGAAATATTTCCTTAGATTACTACTGTCTACCTCTTTTCACACTTGTCACATGACCCCCATTCTAGAGCTTCCTTTCCTTTGAAAGAAGCCTTCCTTCTTTGTATGGAAACATTGGAGGTATTTAAATATCCCTATTTTATCTCCCATATCCTGCTTTTCATCCAATGTATACATGTTTAGATCTTTGTCTATTCCCATAAACCTTAGAACAAAGATGACCTATCATTTTAATAACCATCTTCTGGACTGACTCCAGTAACTTGTATATACTCAGTATTCCCAAATGAAGTGTTCACTAGTGACATAGAGGGGTGAAATTAGCTAATTCCTGCTGAACATTCCTTCTCAATGCACATATAACAGCTTTCTGGCTTTTGTTGACACCATATCTACCTTTTTGGCCATTTTAAGATTATCAGATACAATGACCCCCTACATCTGTTCTTCTTTCAGGCTTAGAAGAATTTCATCCCCTATGTTGTAGCTATTCCATGTTTTTTTGCAGCCTAAATGCCTAACTCTGCATTTTTACGTTAACTATTGGCTTCCAGATGCTGGACCATTCTTCAGGCTTTGCTAAGTCCCTCCTCATGATTTCCACACCTTCCTGGATGTCTACCCTGTTGCAGATTTTGGTATCATTGGCAAAATACAAACCTTTCCTGATAATCCTTCCACAATGTCGCTCATAAATTTTTTTGAAAAGAACCAGTCCAAGGACCAATCCCTTCAGTGAACTCCATTTATCATTATCATTACACTTTGTTGCCTCCCATTCAACCAGTTTCTAACTCAATCACTTTAAGGCACATACCGAAGGTGCTTAATTTATTTATGAGTTACCTACGTGGAAACATATGAGAGGCCTTACTGAAATCCAAGTACACTACAAGTAGTACTTTCTCCTGATTCAACTCTCTAGTCTCTCATTCCAAGAAATAATCAGATTCATCTGACAAGACCTACTTCTGGAACTCCATATATGGGCAAAAGTCAAAACGAACTGGAATGCGCCTCCTCTGGGGAGAAGCCAACTCACTACATATATGCCTGCAAACTAAAAGAAGTATAGTTGGAGTTTGTTACTACTTCAATCTATATTATGGACTGTGATTTAAATATTTTTTAGTAGTTAAAGTGAAAGTAATCTACTAAAGTCTATGCTTCACTTTTAGTTATTTTGTGGAGTGTTCAGAAGTTAAGAGTCTGGAGAATAAATCAGTTTTTCTTTGAGTCAGAATCAAGTTAATTCCTGTGCATCCTTACTGTCTTCCTCTTCTGTAACCTCTATCTTCTTCTTATAGTCACATCCATGTAGCCTTGGGGACATGTTGCCTTACAGGGGTACTGAAGAAAACCAATGGGACCTGTGATGCCAGGGTACAAAATATATCTAAATGAAATAGCATCAAAAAACTGCTGGAGGGGTGGCCCCTCCCAATAGGTGAACCCTGCATGTCACAGTATTTTGCCTTTCCCGTAGGCATCCCTCCAAGCCATCAGGAATACCGTCATCCTTCCTACAGCATCAGGAACATCTACTACCCTTCTAGATAGGATTCCTCCATTCATTCCATCATGAACAGCACTCTACCCACTCCATCCTTGCATTAAAGACCTTTTCCCACTCACCCACAGCTCCTGGAATCAGATTCTTACCAGTCTGGAGGGACAGAATCCTCACTGACAGGAGACACATCAGAGCCCTCCTGTCTGCACTGCTGAATTATGTAGTTAGAATGCATTTAGATGGTGAAACACTTTCTTATGGCATCATTTGACAGCAGCAGTGGTGTAGGCAAGAGAACTCTGACATTCTTCTTACCTGTGAAGATCCTGCTCCTCCGGATTGGTAAGTCCTGTGTCCAGATGGGTGGCTGGAAGCTTGCCATGTTGGGGGAGGGGAATGCCTCTGGGAGGTGTTTCTGATGCCCCAGGGTGATGCCTATTTGGAGAGGCAGGGGTGTTCTTAATACATCAGTAGGGGTATACTTATCAGGAGTGGTGGGTAATGCCAGGCTGAGGAAGGATTCCCTGCAATGTTTGTAGAGGGTGATGCTACACACGGGAGGCAGTCAAGAGATGGGACTCTCAGTCTGTAACAGAGTTTGGGAGTAAGGGGGAGAGGAGGTCCTCCATCCTATTTAGCCAAAAGTGAAAGAGCTGCTTAGTATGAAGGATTTCAGCCATCTTTGTACATAACAAAAATACCTTTTCTGATGTGAGCATTATATTTTTAGTCTTTACCATTCTCACAGTAAACAGCAGATATGGAGAGTTTTTTTTTTACTGTGGACCTAGTAAAAAAACGGGGCTCCCTTATTTACATACAGGTAAATGATAATTTTAGTGTTTATAGTAAATGTGTTGGAGAACTGTTTTAGTGTGTACAATATGGCCTTCTTTCATAGCATACTATTTTTCGTGTGCACAAATACTCTTACCTTTCATACTGCACTTTATTGTATAGATCCCTATATCTAGCTACATAATAGGGATGTGAATCGTTTTTTAACGATTAAAATTATCGTCCGATAATTTTAATATCGTCTTAAATCGTTATAGAACACAATACAATAGAAATTCTAACGATTTATCGTTAAAAATCGTTAAATCGTGTTAGTGCACACTAACAGGAGTTAGTGCGCACTAACGGGAGTTAGTGCGCACTAACTCCCGTTAGTGCGCACTAACAGAAAATGATACAAATTGACACTTTCCAGGTCAGTAAAGGTCAGTTAGGAATGAATATGTATTCCTATTGGCTGGCTGCCCTCTTATCTATTGATGTTACCAAGGTTCCCACTGAGGTGATGGTTGGGGGGATGGGAATGGAAATGGAAACTCAGGAACACTAACAGAAAATGATACAAATTATTGACACTTTCCAGGTCAGTAAAGGTCAGTTAGGAATGAATATGTATTCCTATTGGCTGGCTGCCCTCTTATCTATTGATGTTACCAAGGTTCCAACTGAGGTGATGGTTGGGGGGATGGGAAATGGAAACTGTTGGTAGTTGACATAAAAAGTAATGTGATCAGTCAATATGACTAGAACTTGTGCCCTATTCCTGATACCAGGGGTGTTGTGATCTTCCTGCACTCAGTGCCCTATCCCTGATACCAGGGGTGTTTGTGATCTTCCTGCACACAGTGCCCTAACCCTGACACCAGGGGTGTTGTGATCTTCCTGCACACAGTGCCCTAACCCTGAAACCAGGGGTGTTGTGATCTTCCTGCATGCAGTGCCCTATCCCGCCTGCATTACTAGTGAGAGGCTGGCTTCACAGACAGGGGGGAGCTGCCTGATCCTCACTCCTGACTTCCCCCATGTCCCAGCCAGTGAATGGTGTGTGGGTGAGGGGGGGGGAGGATGGTGAAGTCTGAGACAGCTCCCTCCCTGCATTACTAGTGAGAGGCTGGCTTCACAGACAGGGGGGAGCTTCCTGACCCTCACTCCTCCCCTCCCCATGCCCCAGCCAGTGAATGGTGTGTGGGTGAGGGGGGGGGGGGAGGATGGTGAGGCTGAACAGCTCCTTCCCTGCATTACTAGTGAGAGGCTGGCTTCACAGACAGAGGGGAGCTGCCTGACCCTCACTCCTGACTTCCCCCATGTCCCAGCCAGTGAATGGTGTGTGGGTGAGGGGGGGGGGGGGGTAGGATGGTGAAGGCTGAGACAGCTTTTTCCCTGCATTACTAGTGAGAGGCTGGCTTCACAGACAGGGGGGAGCTGTCTGACCCTTACTCCTGACTTCCCCCATGTCCCAGCCACTGAATCGTGTGTGGGTGAGGGGGGGGGGGGGGGGGAGGATGGTGAGGCTGAAACAGCTCCTTCCCTGCATTACTAGTGAGAGGCTGGCTTCACAGACAGGGGGGGAGCTGCCTGACCCTCACTCCTGACTTCCCCCATGTCCCAGCCAGTGAATGGTGTGTGGGTGGGGGATGGTGAGGCTGAAACAGCTCCTTCCCTGCATTACTAGTGAGAGGCTAGCTTCACAGACAGGGGGGAGCTGCCTGACCCTCACTCCTGACTTCCCCCATGTCGCAGCCAGTGAATGGTGTGTGGGTGAGGGGGGGGGAGGATGGTGAAGTCTGAGACAGCTCCCTCCCTGCATTACTAGTGAGATGCTGGCTTCACAGACAGGGGGGAGCTTCCTGACCCTCACTCCTCCCTTCCCCCATGCCCCAGCCAGTGAATGGTGTGTGGGTGAGGGTGGGGGGGAGGATGGTGAGGCTGAAACAGCTCCTTCCCTGCATTACTAGTAAGAGGCTGGCTTCACAGACAGGGGGGAGCTGCCTGACCCTCACTCCTCCGGGATATTGTGATCTTCCTGCACACAGTGCCCTATCCCTGATACCAGGGGTGTTGTGATCTTCCTGCATGCAGTGCCCTATCCCTATTAATACCAGGAGTGTTGTGATCTTCCTGCACACAGTGCCCTATCCCTAATACCAGGGGTGTTGTGATCTTCCTGCACACAGTGCCCTATTCCTGATACCAGGAGTGTTGTGATCTTCCTGCATGCAGTGCCCTATCCCTGATACCGGGATGTGTGCAAGAAGATCACAACACCCCCGGTATCAGGAATAGGGCACTGTGTGCAAGAAGATCACAACACCCCCGGTATCAGGAATAGGACACTGTATGCAAGAAGATCACAACACCCCCGGTATCAGGAATAGGGCACTACGTGCAGGAAGATCATAACACCCCTGGTATCAGGAATAGGGCACTGTGTGCAGGAAGATCACAACACCCCCGGTATCAGGAATAGGGCACTGTGTGCAGGAAGATCACAACACCCCTGGTATTAGGGATAGGGCACTGTGTGCAGGAAAATCACAACACTCCTGGTATTAATAGGGATAGGGCACTGTGTACATGAAGATCACAACACCCCTGGTGCCAGGGTTAGGGCACTGTGTGCAAGAAGATCACAACACTCCTGGTATTAATAGGGATAGGGCACTGTGTGCAGGAAGATCACAACACCCCTGGTGTCAGGGTTAGGGCAACTGTGTGCAGGAAGATCACAACACACCCCTGGTGTCAGGGTTAGGGCACTGTGTGCAGGAAGATCCACAACACTCCTGGTATTAATAGGGATAGGGCACTGTGTGCAGGAAGATCACAACACCCCCGGTATCAGGAATAGGGCACTGTGTGCAGGAAGATCACAACACCCCTGGTATTAGGGATAGGGCACTGTGTGCAGGAAGATCACAACACTCCTGGTATTAATAGGGATAGGGCACTGTGTACATGAAGATCACAACACCCCTGGTGCCAGGGTTAGGGCACTGTGTGCAGGAAGATCACAACACCCCTGGTATCAGGGTTAGGGCACAATTTCTAGTCACATTGACTGATCACATTACTTTTTTTGTCAAGCTACCAACTGTTTCCATTTCCCATCCCCCATATATTGTCAGTGGGAACCTTGTTAACATGAATAAATAAGAGGGCAGCCAATAGGAATACATATTCATTCCTAAACTGACCTTAACTGACCTGAAAAGTGTCAAATTTATCATTTTCTGTTAGTGCGCACTAACTCCCGTTAGTGTGCACTAATCGGAAAAAACGATTTTTAACGATTTTTTAACTAAAAAATCGTGCCTAACACGATTTTCTTCTCCTGCCAGACGATTTCTATCGTTAAGACGATATGGAACACGATTCACATCCCTACTACATAATGCTGAATTCCACATTAGGAGTTACCACTCAAGAAAAGAATGTTGGTGTTTTTGTGGCCTATTCACTGAAATCCTCAATTTAGTGAGCAACAACAGTCCAAAAAGCAAATGGAATATTAAGGATCAATCAGAAAGGAACAGAACACAAAACTGTGAAAACCATCATTCCTCTGTATGGATCCATGTGCAAACACACAGTATTGTGTGCAATTCTGGTTATTCCTTCTTAAGATATAGCATAACCATTCTGGTTATTCCATCTTAAGATATAGGTTAACCTTTTTCATTTTTGTTGCCCAGGGATGAGTAACAAAAATGATAAAGGGTATGAAATGTCTCTCTTATGAAGAAATGCATAGGAGGTTAAGGTTCTTCATTTTGGGGAAGAGATATAAAATTGTGTATGGGGAACAATAAGTTAATAGACTCACTGTTTACCATTTCAAGCATTACCAGGACTGGAGACTAGTTCATGAAAGTAACTGACAGAAGATTTTATTTTAAGAAAACATTTTATTCAGTCAATAGACAAACTTGTGGAATTTGTTACTAGAGAATGAGGACAGAGCTAGTAGTAAAGGTATGTTTAAAATATATTTGGACACGTTTTGAGGGCAGATCAATTATTAACTATTTTCCAAATAAACTTTGGATCGCCTCTTCTGGGAATGAATAACAGAAAATAATGGATCTCCCCAGAGGATTTGTGGAATATTTCCACGTGATCTAGATTGACCACAGTCACAGACCAGATGCTACTTGATGAACTTTGATGCTACTTGATGAACCTTTAGTTGACATACAATGGCATTTCCAGATTTAACCCATTTAAATCTGGATTAAGATCATTTAATTCAACTAAAACTGCTTTTTATTTTATTTACCTAGTCATGTTTTTTTGTAAATCCTCCACCTTGGTTCTTCTTGATTTGTTAGTTGCCTTTAATACAGTGGATCACTGTATTCTCTTATTCCCGGGTCTACAACTTATGAGTCATATTATGACCTAGAACAACATACCTGCTGAAAGATCCATGCTTCTTGTAGATTATTTATACCCATGCAATCTTTGAATGTATCTATTATATCTCTCCTTTCTTTTGGTGTTTATATTTAAGGTCCATATTAAATAGATTTGTCTGGATAACTTCAGGAGGTACCCCCATTAGATCTTTGGTTTCATAAATATTCCTCCTCTCTGTTTAAAGTTTGTTTGGAAAACTCGTTACCTGCACAAAATTTAGCTAGATAGCAAAAAGGCTTTGATGGGGCATGCTGGAGGCAGGACTCAGCATTAGCTGGTTTGCACTTATATGCAGAATTCTCCAGATAAAGTTATTAGGGTAAGTCTGGTCAAGTCATAGGGATGTCTAAAAGTTATCCAGGTAACTTTGCCTGGATAACTTTCATTTTAGTCAGGTAGATATTCCACTGAATATGTGAGTTATGTTAACTGGTAACTTTATATGGTTAACTTTTCCACTCCCCAGCTTATTAAATATGGACCTCATTTATTAGGGATATGCTGCAGGGACGGATACGTTTGATTTGGTATTCGTATTCATCGGGACCCAAATCCGTTGCATCCATTTTCAGGGGGCCCCGATTCGTTCATTAGTTACATATGTTATTTGTTTCCCATTAAAATTATAAAAAAACCATCCCAACCCTTTAAATTTAATTAAATACAACCCCCCACCCTCCTGACCTCCCCCAAGACTTGCCAAAAGTCCCTGGTGGTCCAGTGGGGGTCCTGGAGCATTCTCCTGCCCTCGGGCCGTCAGCTGCCGGTATTCAAAATGGCACTGTTAGCCTTTGCCCTTACTATGTCACAGGGGCTGCCGGTGCCATTGGTCGGCCCCATCACATGGTAGGAGCAATGGACGGCTGACGCCATCTTGTGCTCCTACCATGTGACAGGGGCCGACCAATGGCACTGGTAGCCCCTGTGACATTGTAAGGGCAAAGACTATTGGTGCCATTTTGAATACCGGCAGCCGACGGCCTGAGTGCAAGAGATCGCTCCATGACCCCTGCTGGACCACCATGGACTTTTGGAAAGTCTTAGGGGAGACTCCTGACCCCCCAGGTCCTCCCCAAGACTTGCCAAAAGTCCCTGGTGGTCCAGCAGGGGTCCTGGAACGATCTCTTGCACTCAGGCCGTCGGCTGCCGGTATTCAAAATGGTGCAGATAGCCTTTGCCCTTACTATGTCACAGGGGCTGACCAATGGCACCGGTAGCCCCTGTGACATAGTAAGGGCAAAGGCTATCAGCGCCATTTTGAATACCGGCAGCCAATGGCCCAAGTGCAGGAGATCGCTCTAGGACCCCTGCTGGACCACCAGGGACTTTTGGCAAGTCTTGGGGAGATCAGAAGGGGGGGGGGGGGTTATTCATTATGATACGTTGCATTCGTGGGGGTTCGCCATATGTTTTGGAACCCTACGAATGCAATGAATAGGGACCTATATGTTGCGGATTGCATATTCATTCAAAATGAATGCACATCCCTATCATTTATATTATATCTCATTTCACAGTGTTTATGGTTCAGATTCTATATGTTTGGTAGTCCTTGCTTGTATCTTTTGAAATAGATGACTTGTTTAAATGTCTTTTTATAAAGAAAACAAACATTATTGTCCTGTAGGTATAGTTCACTTCATATTTATAAGTGAAACACAGCCTCATCATTTTGACTGAATAATAAAATTAATAAAAAAACAGAAGGATTTTTCATTTTACCTTCGGAAGTGATGCTCGTGAACCTGAACTCTGTGTTGTCATTGTCAATACAGTTGTTATACCTAAAGCCACTCTGGCTGGAGCTGCATCCATATTGATCCAAAATGACACCCAAGACAGAATGACAATCAAAAGACTAGGTATATACATCTGAATTAGATAATATCCCATCTGCCTCTCAAGATGGAATCTGACTTCTATGCAGGTAAACTTTCCTGGAAATGGGAAAAGCAAACACACAAAAAAAAGAAGCAGTTACATTATCTTGGACATTTGTTTTACAAGCAAGAGTTATCAGTGTTGATTTATCTGTAAAAAATATTGTTTGAACATTTTGAAGTCCAATATTCAGAAAAGTGGCAAGCGGTTAAAGTCATCTGGTAGTGGCTAAAGTTAACTGGATAACTTGGGATGGATAGTTAGTGGGACACATTTCTTGATCAATATAACATCACCCAGGCAACTTGAAATCTAATTGGAAGTATTCTGAATATAGCCGGATAGGTTTAAAGTTTACCCAGGAAGTTTCCCTTCCCGAACTAGATTAAGAAGACAGCCAGGGAACTGAAAAAAATAAAATTCTTACGGGCCTTCGGGCATGATCCCCCACTTCTGCCACCATCCCCCCAAATATTTTAAAGTATTTATTTAATAATATATCATTTATTTATTTAATATGCCTCTATTACACCTTTCTCTAATAGATTGTACAATGCAGATTCCAAGAATTAAAAATATAGTAAACATGTAAACCACTATGAACACTTGTGGAAAAACAGTGTATTAAAAGCTTTGAAATAAATTAATAAATAATGAACATAGAAGACACCATATTATAAAACTGTGGTAAAGCATAGGACAGTTGTGGGATAGTGTCTATTCCACTTCCCCTGCAACCCCTAAACTTAGAAAAAAAAAAAAAAAAAAAGCAAGCCTTTGCAACCCAAGGTCTTCCCCCCTCCACAATTTTAAATCCAAAAGCATGGAATCCCTTCTTGCCCCCCCCCCCCCCCATCTGAAGCCTTAATTGCACACTCCCCAGATCACCCAAACCTGTGCCAGTAGTGGGTACAGCCTTACCTGCTCCTGGCCACTTTCAGCATTTATCTAAACAATGCTAAATACGGCTATTGGGTATATTTGTATCACCGTACAAGAAAAAGGTGCTGGCCAACCCATTTCATTGGCTGATGTCAGATGTGACAGGGCAGGTATGAGTGAGGATCACTGCTGCCCCTTTCTTCTGCCTGTACCTCCATGGAAAAGGTATGTGGAGGTCAGGGAGGATCTTGGCGCAGGCTGATCTCTGGGGTCAGATGAGCAGAGGTGCCTGGGGGGGTCATGGATGACCTTGGATTTGCCCTACTAGGTAGGCCCAGGCTCTGACATCATTGTGGGGGTGAAGGCCCTGTAAAGCACCAGAATGTTTTGATTGGGGCCCAGAGAGGCCTTGATTTTTTTTTTTTTTGCTTTAGGTTTCTTTAACATTTCTTTTGGTCTGACAAACAACTGAAACCAAAATAAGCATTAAAACAAACAAAAAAAAATGAAAAATGAACCAAAAAGCAAATTTGGGCTGCACATGCTTACCAGGCTGTCACTGATTTTGAAAATAGAGCTATATGGCTCTTTGAGCCAATTTAAAGTAAATCTGCATGGAAAAGCTGATTTGTGCCCTGAGAAGAAGGGAAGAAGTGAGAAGCGCCTTTTAAAGTCTGGCAAGATATATTAAATGTAAATAGGTTTGTTATTTTGCTTAAAATATTTACAATTATTTACTTTTAAGCTAAAAAAAAAAAAAGGCTTTGCTAACATCAAGCCAAGATCTTGAGATTATTTGGGCTATTAATCGGAATTAAAAGAATGAGCATAAATTTCAAGCATCTGTGCAAGGTAGCATATACTCATGTACATGGCTGAGTGAATAACAAATATGTGCATGTTATAAAATATGCATATCTTTGCCCTGCAACATGCGCATGCATGTATGCTTCTGCACGAAAGTATTTCAATGCATTGAACGTGTGCACTTTCCTATCTATTTTAAAAATATACCCGTGTATATTTTATGCATGAAAATAAAGTAAGACTTACTTGTAAAAATTGGATTTATTCATGTAAGTTGTTTAAAATATGGACATGTAATTGAAATTACCAGTTTTACCAATTACTCCACCTGTACACTCAGGCCTTCTCCAGAACATCAAGACCCTCCAGGTTCTTCAGCCTGGAGTCCCCACTGTTCACCCAGCCCTCCCTCCCAACTAATAGAACACAATAAACAGGGACGGTGTAAGGGGATTTGGCTCCCTAGGCGAGCCTTCTCCCTTGCGCCCCCCCTCCCCTCCGGTCTCGGCTCCGACTCCTACCTCATTCTAGATCACGCCCGCCGACTGTGTGGTTTTCTGGGTCACGAGCAGGTTGGGCACTGCTCGCGGCCAGCCAAACCTCCACTCCTCTTTGCCACCGCTTGCGGCCCCATATGGCTCGTATCCAGTGGTGTAGCAAGGGTCTCGTGTGCCCGGGGCCAATGTATTTGGGTGCCTCTCCAGCATCCCCCCCCCTTAATCCTTCTTGTACTAATGCTTAAGGTCACAGAAATTCAATGGCGTCTCTAGACAGAAGAATTTTTTTTTGGGGGGGGGAGCCAAAATAACATTTCTTCATCACATTCACCTCTATAGCATGGATTCTGCTTTAAAATTGGTTATAAAAAAACAAGTGTTAATAAAAAAGTCCAAAGGGTCTTCTGCATAATTTTAAAAAGCTGGCCAGTTTCACAATTCTAGTAAAACTACTATAAAATTATTTAATTCTATATGGCTATGAGAGTGAAGTCTGGAATATATAGGAAGGGACAGAATGTCAATATAAATCCTGCACCTCCAGTTCTGTAACTCTGTGCATCCACTGAAATTTCCCCAAACAATGGAGCTTGGATGTTTCCCTTACAGCTCATCATACTAAAAGATATTTGCAAATTCTGGTGTCACTTCACAGTAACATCAGCATAAACACCTTCCATTGCCAGGCACATTGTGAACTAACACAAAACCCCTCAAAAAAGACACTCAAAATCTATACTGCAATCCCATCGTAACATAACAGTAATAATACCAAGGATTCAAACAACAATAACACTACCTGTGAAAAAGCAAGGGTAAATATTACACTGGGTCCTAGAATACCAATACACCACCTACTGAGGAAACAAAACAAATCCGATTGCTATAGATCCCTATACAGACACTATATGCTAGCAGAATATCTCATCATGGTCACACACACAGAGCAGAGACAGACCCTCACCAAATACTAGGGATGTGCATTCATTTTGAACATATGTGAAATCCACAACGTATAGGTCCCTATTCGTTGCATTCGTGGGGTTCCAAAACGTATGGCGAACCCCCATGAATGCAATGTATCATTAATGAATAAAACCCCCACCCTCCTGACCCCCCCCCCAAGACTTTCCAAAAGTCCCTGGTGGTCCAGCGGGATCTCCTGCACTCGGGCCGTCGGCTGCCAGTATTCAAAATGGCGTCGATAGCCTTTGCCCTTACTATGGGCCTCATTTTCCAAGCACTTTACCGCGTGCGATAAATTCGCAAATCGCGTTAACAGCTGTTAACGCGAATTAGTCATTTGGTATGCAGGGGGCGGAGCATCTGTAAAGCAGGAACCTGTGTATCGTGTGCGGCGAAACGGCCGCTAACTACAACTCCAACCTCGCGTCATGGACTGCGTTACGGGCCTGAAAAGGATTACCGCCATCCACGATAGTCCCAGACAGCCTGTTTCAGGAGAGAGAGAGAGAGAGAGAGAGAGAGAGAGAGAGAGAGAGAGAGAGAGAGAGAGAGAGAGAGAGAGAGAGAGAGAGAGAGAGAGAGAGAGAGAGAGACTTACTATAGTGCCTATGCCCTACATAGGTATTTTAACCCCTATGGGAGGGCCACCTACTAACTCAGGGTGGGGATTAGGTATGAGCGTCGGGGGTTGGGGGCCACTTTCGAATTCCACATGAGACCTACGGACTGAACAGTGGTCTCTAGTGCAGATTTGCTGGCCGTCGGAGTGAGGACGCTCACTCCAAGCGGAGATTTGGCCAACATTCTCTCCACCTAGCATGTTGTTGCCCAGGTAGAGTGTCCATCAAGCTAGGTAGAGAGAACGTTGCCCAAACCACTTTTTGGAGTGAGCGTCCTCACTCTGACAGCCAGCAAATCTGCACTAGAGACCACTGTTCTGTCCGTAGGTCTCATGTGGAATGCGAAAGTGGCCCCCAACCCCCGACGCTCATACCTAATCCCCACCCCGAGTTAGTAGGTGGCCCTCCCATAGGGGTTAAAATACCTATGTAGGGCATAGGCACTATAGTAAGTCTCTCTCTCTCTCTCTCTCTCTCTCTCTCTCTCTCTCTCTCTCTCTCTCTCTCTCTCTCTCTCTCTCTCTCCCCCCCCCCCCCCCCCCCCCAAAGCCTGAAACAGGCTGTCTGGGACTATCATGCACGGCGATAACAGAAACCGGCAAATATGGGAAACATCGTGTGCGGCACTAATGTTTTCGTGAATGGCGAAAACATCGCCGCACGCGATTTTTCCCCACTGCACGAAAGAAGCCTCATTTGCATTGGTAACGCCCCCTAATGCGATATTGGAAAATAAGGCCCTATGTCACAGGGGCTACCAGTGCCATTGGTCAGTCGCTGTCACATGGTAGGAGCACAAGATGGCACCGGCCATCCATTACTCCACCATTCCCTTACCAGCCCGGTGGCAGAGGGCCCAAAAAGGCAGTTGGAGGCTGCAGAGGAATCCAGCGGGAGCAGATCGAAGCGAGGCCCCAGCGTGAAGATCTCTCACAGATTGGCTCTGGTTCATAAGCCCCCAGCGGAAGAATCATTGCATCGATCACTTTTGGAACTCGTTCCGTTTAGTTGTATGCTATTTGATTGATGGTTATAGTCTCATAACTATCTTTATATAGAACAGCAGCAGATTATTTAGCATATGTGTGCGGTGCCTGGTGGAGGCAATGTGGGGTGTGATTCCATTTCCTCCCGAACTATATTGGGATGAGGGTGTCTTATCCCTGGCTATGGAAGTGTGGGGATGGGGGGGGGGGGGGGGGGGGGGGAGGGTGTAGGGAGGGGTAGATTCATTGCGCTAGACCTGTTTATATTCCTACAAGACAAAGGGGATTTTCTACCCTACAGGTTATTCAGTCAGAAAATGCACCCACTCTGAATTTCAATTCGATTCACATTATCCCATTTAATCATTATTGTGCTCCGGAGGAACTTATTATGGGAAAGGTTGATTTCGCATTGATGAGGGAGGATCTTCAAATCCTGTGATGGCGACTCTTAAATTTCTTACTTTAAATGTCAAGGGCCTCAACTCACCCCACAAGCGTAGTTTACTGTTCAAGGAAATAGCGCAGTTATGGGCAGATGTGGGTTTTATACAAGAGACCCATCTGCGGAAACGTCATCAGGGTCTGATGAGATCCACTAGATTTCCACACCAATTTTGGACGGCAGCCTCACCGACCACTAAGTATACGGGTGTAGGCATTCTGATGCATAAGGACCTCCACTTTGAGCTGAAGGAGTCCTTTTCCGATCCTGAGGGCAGGTTTGTTATCGTTAAAATATTACTGGGTGGGGAGTTGTTTTCACTAGTCTCCTTGTATGGACCAACTATACATAAGGATCTGTTCTTTCGCTCTTTGAGCCAGCTGTTAGTAACCAAGTTGGAGGGCCTTTCCGTGGTCGGAGGGGACTTCAATATCACTCTTAACCCCAGATTAGATACTTCAAAAGGCCAGAGCAGTGACCCCAGAGTGGCCAGAGTGGCTTTGAAGGCGCTGATAAACAACCAGGGTTTGGTGGATATCTGGAGGGCTCGATGTCCCACTGCGCGGAACTACACTTTTTATTCTAGCCCTCATGAGAGTTATTCTCGACTGGATATGATATTGTGCAGCAAATGTTTACTCTCTCGAGTGGCGGCGGTAGACATCGAGCCTATTCTTTGGTCTGAACATGCTCTGGCCTGGGCCTCCATCCGTCTTCAAGATTATGATAAGGGCCTCAAATTTTGGAGATTTAATGATTCTCTGTTAAATGATGCCAAATTTGTTTCCCAAATACAGGATGACATTCAGGATTACTTAATTATAAACAATACGGGAGAAGTGAGTAAGGTGACAGTGTGGGAGTGTCTAAAGGTGGTACTTCGGGGTAAGTTCATGGCCAGAGCAGCCTTTCTAAAAAAGCAAAGGGACACTGCTAGGGCTAATCTTATTCTTCAGCTAAAGAAATTAGAGCACAACCATAAATGCCAGGGATCACACAGAGCCACATTCACCTAGATAACTTCTCTCAGAAATCAAATATCAGCCATAGATTCGGCGACCTTAGCCCACCAAATGGAACTTATGCAACAGAAATACTTTGAAGGGGGAAATAAAGCAGGGAAACTATTAGCCCACGCTTTAAAGAAGAGGCAGGCACAATCAATAATTGTAAAAATAAAACATTTAGTTGGCACTATGTTGATGGACAATAAATCCATCCGACAATGTTTTCATCAGTTTTATTCTCATTTATATGCTTCTGATGAAACAATAAACTCAGAGGGTATCTGTAGCTATCTGTATGCAGTGGATCTCCCGACACTGACTGACACTCAACAATTCATGTTAGATAAAGAAATATCTGAGATTGAAATTATCGCAGCTATAAGATCCCTGAAACCGGGAAAATCTCCTGGTCTGGATGGCTATACGGGCAGATTCTACCAGGTTTTTGCTCGAACTTTGGCTCCTGTTTTGGCCAACTATTATAAGGCTCTTTGGGAAGGGGCTTCTTTGTCCTCCTCGGCCAATACAGCAGGCATTACGGTGCTGGCCAATCCGGGACGTGACCCCCATCCTTTGTGGCTCATACAGGCCAATATCTTTAATAAATATTGATTTAAAACTTTTGGCGAAAATTTTGGCGATGCGTATGAATAGCTTCAAGCTAAACTTATTCACCCAGACCAGGCAGGATTCATCCCGGGGCGACAAGCAAGCGATAACATTAAAAAAATCTTGGATATGGTATGGTGGGTTAAAAAGCAGGATATCCCTACCTTGGCTCTCTCGGTCGATGCCGAGAAAGCCTTTGATATGGTGCAATGGCCCTATCTTTTTGTTCTACTGAGGAAAATGAAATTTGGTGACCATTTTTTGCAATGGCTCAAACAATTATATAATCAGCTGCGTGCATGCATTAAAGTGAATGGAGGGTACTCGGACTCATTCCTGGTGAGACGAGGAACTAGACAAGGTTGCCCGCTGTCCCCTATATTATTTGCCATATTTCTAGAACGACTGGCCATTAGTATACGGAGGAATCCCAATATAAAAGGAGTTGAAGTGGGACTTTTTTCCTCAAAGTTGTCCCTTTTTGCTGACGATATCCTGCTTATGCTTACAGATCCGGAGGCCTCATTACCTAGTCTCATTACAGAGATGGAAGTGTTCAGTAAGGTTTCCGGATTTCAGATCAACTGGGAGAAGTCCGAGATCCTAAATATTAATCTACACTCTTCTCTGGAATTAAGGCTATGCAGTCATTTCAAATTCAAATGGGCTCGGCAGAAAATAAAGTATTTAGGCATATATATCAGCGTTCAACAAAACATGTTTCAAATATGATACCTTGTGGTCTAAGATTTTGTTGGACTTGGAGGAGTGGAATAGATACCGGATATCATGGCTAGGAAGGATAGCTGCCATAAAAATGACAGTCTTGCCCAAATTGCTTTATCTATTTCAGTCTCTTCCTATAGCAATACCGAAAAGTGTTTTATCCAAATGGCAGAAACGGATAATGATTAGAGATGTGAATCGTGTCCTCGATCATCTTAACGATCGATTTCGGCTGGGAGGGGGAGGGAATCGTATTGTCGCCATTTGGGTGTTTAGAATATCATGAAAATCGTTAAAATCGTGAACTGGCATACTAAAACCCCCTAAAACCCACCACCGACCCTTTAAATTAAATCCCCCACCCTCCCGAACCCCCCCCCCCCCCAAAATGCCTTAAATTACCTGGGGGTCCAGCGGCAGTCCGGAACGGTCTCCTGCAATTGAATCGTGTTGTCTTCAGCCGGCGCCATTCTGCGCCATTCTGCGCCGCCATTTTGCAATTTTGCAAGTCTGCTTTTGCAAGTCTGCTTTTGAGTGCTGTGCCAGAAGGCTGATCAGGCCACAAAATTATTATCCCAGATTTACTCCCTCCTGGGCTGCCAGATTTTTAGTAAAACTAGGCAAATGATAGCTTGGGAGACTGATCTCCAATGTTCCTTAACTCAGAAAGAATGGGAGGAGATTTTTCGGCGAATGGGTAAGGGTCTTATAGCAGCCTCTATGATGGAAAATGCATTCAAATTGTTATATAGATGGCATTATTGTCCAGCGCAACTGCATAAAATGAAACCACATATATCTGATACTTGCTGGAGAGGTTGTCTACAAAGAGGAGACTACTTCCATATCTGGTGGACTTGTGTTCTGATAAGGGACTTCTGGCAGGAGTTTGAGCGATGGTTGACGCAGCTTTTTAAGATTTCCATAACTCTTCTCCCTAGGCAAGCTCTATTGGGCCAACCATTGCAACAGTTGGGGGATTACGATAATAGGCTGCTTTCTTTTATTCTTACTGCAGCCAGATTACATATAGCACAATGCTGGAAGGCGAGTCACATACCCACTATTGGAGGGGTACAATCCATGTTACAGAAAATCTATACTTTAGCAGAAATCACAGCACACTTTCACAAATCCTATGGGAAGTTCTTGCAAATCTGGAGATCTTATAGACTATGGCAGGGGACCTCTTAATTCACCACAGGGAACATGTTCATTTGTTCCTGTTCTGCTACTAGTGTGAAATATCTCGTAGTAGGAATATTGGGGAAGGGAATGGGGTTGGGGGGAGGGAAGGGAAATTCAAATAATAAGACACAAAATTTTGCTCTGTCAATACGGTTTAATTCTTATACGTATTACAATGTTATCAGGATGAAGGAGCCGGTTGGCTTGTCTTTACAGTTTATTTATGAATATAATCACAGATGTTTGGTGATACATATCCACCTTTTATGATTATGCCTTGCTATAGATACTGTTTATGTTATTACCTGTATTCTTATTATCCCTGTATCTCTATTCATGTATGTTACATGATGCAAGTATTAATGTTGTCTCAATAAAAATTTCAATACAAAAAAAAAATCTTTACATTTTCTTATGTACATACACACACATGCATTCACAGCGTGTGTATAGTACATATATATATATATATATATATATACACACACACACATGCACATAAACACAGTATATATCAGTGTTCCCTAACCAGAGTGCCTTCAGACTTAATCAGGTGTGCCACAGAAAAGTCACCACTTCCTGATACTCAGATCCAAGCCATCTCCTGGGCTCTGATCTCAGCACCTTGCAGCATCAAGAGACCAACGATGGTTTTTAAACTTGGATAAGCTCCTTTCTGAGAACATGTGTTGTAATCATGCATGCTTTCCTTCTTAAGCTATACATCATTAGCCCTGGAGTGAGGAAATTAATGAGCAGCATAAAGGGCATGTACAGCCAGGTCCCACATTGATCAGCAGACACACAGTGCATCTTTCTAGCCTGTTATCTGAATTATACAGAGAGAGCGTGCACAGAGAATTAGATATGACTCACTCTGAGTCCTGGGAGCAGCAGCAGTGGAAAAGCTCTGGCAGCCACATGCGGCAGGGAAGGTAACTGAGCCAGATGTCTGCATCAAACTGGCTTCTCCATTCTTCTGCACTTGTATATAGAGTAAACTAGCCCATTGTAATGAGTCTCTGCCTCCTTTCCCTTAGTTTTAAACATTGAAAGAGACTGGTGGGGTTTTCAGTGCTTCCCTATCTCTTCTTTTGGCCATTTGAGTTCTTTCCATTTCCATATTACTTGCTGCATGGAGGCTGGAGTGCCATACATTTTTGTTAATGCATTTTTGTCTTGACACAGTACAAATATATGTAATTCAATAGGGATGTGCTATACTTCCATTCTGTTTCATTTAGTGTGTGTTAAATTATTCGTGTGCATTAAATGTTTTAGTATGCATTAAAAAAAAAGGTGGATACATTTTGAACTGTACATAGCAGCATAAATATTCGTATAGGGCCATACACAGATTTTATAACCTGCACGTATTAGATAAGTGTATATTATAAAATATGCATATTTTTACCCCCACAACAGGAGTAGCCTAGTGGTTAGAGCAGTGGGCTATGGACCAGGAGACCAGGGTTCAAGTCTCACTGTCACTCCTTGTGACCTTGGGCAAGTCACTTTAACCTCCATTGCCTCAGGTACAAAGTGCAGCAGTGCTGGGTGCCCACTTGTTTGACATGTGCACATTTTGGTTCACAAGCCGCTCAATTCAAATTAAATGCAAATCCAAGCGGCGGCAAACGCGGGTCAATGAAGCGGTAGGCGTTCGCAATCCATTTTACTGTATAGAGTGGTATACAGTGCCTATACAGTATCCAGGGTGCGCTGGTACTTGTCATTTCAAATGTCATTTCAATTGTCATTCTACCAGGTAAGTGGATGGTTCTTTTCTACAGACCCCGCATGGACACCAGGGCCACTGCCTTGAGCATTCAGATGTCCTCTTGTTCGTAGGCCACCCCCAAACTTCCATGTCCGGATGCCCGGCCAGACGTCCAAGGTCAGGGCTTCCGTTCATGGACCTTCCCTCCTCTCTCCAGGCGTCCATGATAGGAGGCCCCGGTGCCTTCCAACGTCCATGCCCGCTGCCTTGAGCGCCTGGCCGGATGTCCAAGGTCGTGGCTTCCATTCATGGACATTCATGGACGTTCCTGCCTCTTTCCGGACGTCCATGACTGAAATGCCCCACTGCCTGGGAAAGTAGCAGACGCCGGATGAAGGCCTGGCACGGCTCCCATCTCTCCGGCGTCCGTAGAGGCGTCCATGTCCGGATCCTCACAGACGCCCAGAGATGAATGGTACAGTTGAACCCAAACAGGACAGAACACATACCACCTCCGGTCTTGCTGCTGGGTTCTCCGGTCTTGCTGCTGGGTTCTCCTGTTGGCTTGGTTCTCCTTGCTGCTGGGCTCCCCTGTTGGCCTCTCCAATCTGCCGAGCATTACGAGCATTTCTCATTCGAGCATTTCTCATTCTGCTTCTCAACCGAATGAAAAATAATCGCCAGAGCCAAAATATGCATGTTGTCCATGGTGCTGTCCGGTACGAAGCTGACTGAACACCACACTAACGCCAGGGTCAGGGTAGGCGATAAATATTGAGGTTAAAGACGCGGTAAATAAGCTGGTTAAAAAGGCGATAATTGGGCGCACGTTACTGTATGGGGGGAATAGCTAATCCCATCATTAACATATCATATACATGCGGCGGGCGGTAAGGGATACGCGTCTTTTTTGGCAAACGCTAAGGACACGTAAAAGCTGATACTGAATCGCGGGTCCGCCTTACGCGCTCAAAACGTGTGTCCAAAGCGGGTTAAAAAATGGGCAACCATGGCCGCGCTTTACTGTATTGGCCCATTAGATTGTAAGCCCTCTGGGGATAGGGAAATATCTCTAGTACCTGAATGTAATCTGCTTTGAAGTGCTGAAAAAAAAAAGTGCAAAAAGTGGAATATAAATCTAAATAAATAAATAGCATAGGTAAACTTACATGTGAATACATAGGATCGGTAATTTTAAAATGGGTGTGGGCACCATTTATATGGGTGCGGGGGCAGGCACATTTTAATTTTATATCAGTTATGCATGTACATGCACATTTTATAAAATAGGCCAGACATATGTTTGTGTGTTCCTAATTTTAAGAGTATATGAGTACAGCAGGGAAATGTCAGCTTTGAGGCATGCAAGTGAGGGAATTTTATAAATAGCACATGACCAGGCCATGTCCAGATTTACCAGTTCATCCACCAGTTTGGCCAGACAATATATATGTTCTCCATACCCTATACTTTTTAGCCTGCACTCCCCTCAGTTAACCCAGGCCCTTCAAGCACTTCATAGTTGATTGGAAATATATAAGAACATAAGAGCATAAGAAATTGCCATGCTGGGTCAGACCAAGGGTCCATGAAGCCCAGCATCCTGTTTCCAAAAGAGGCCAAACTAGGCCACAAGAACCTGATGCCAGTAATAGCAGTGGCTATTCCCTAAGTAAACTTGATTAAAAGCAGTTAATGGACTTCTCCTCCAAGAACTTATCCAAACCTATTTTGAACCCAGCTACACTAACTGCACTAACCACATCCTCTGGCAACAAATTCCAGAGCTTAATTGAGCATTGAGTGAAAAAGAATTTTCTCCGATTAGTAGTTTTATTCAGACTTATACCTCATCCATAGCAGAAGTAACTTTGCACTGAAACATACCTGGACGCATGTCTAGGCATGTTTCTACATGCACACATATTTCTTAGCACCGCTCTGGAATGCCAATGCCCTGCCCACATTCAGCCCATTTTTATCCTATGCGAGATATTCGCGGATCAGTACTTGCGCATGCATGTGGGCGGTTTTTAAAATTGGGTGGATATTCGCATGTGCTAGATGCTTGCTCATTGTTGCGACCGTGACCTTTGGAACCTGTTGCGACCGAGGGCTACAGATCCTGATACAGGTGTGATTGCTAGCTCATGGAGAGCATGAGCCCCTGGACCACGGTGCAGCTCAGGGAAGTGCCCCAAGGCACACCGTGGGAGGTGAGAGCATGCAAGCATGGGTGGAGCAGAACAAAGCAAGGAACGTCTGGGTCAGGACAAGCAGAATCCGCCCTCAGCTGGACCTCCACGCACCATTGTGACCCAGCAACTCAATACTGGTCACAAAAGTAGCCCTCCGGCCACTCGATAGCCCTTTAAGAACTGCTGCTTGGGAATGATGAGTGTGTGAGGCTAGACGGAGGCAGAGGGCAGGAACAAGACGAAGACATGGAACTTGGAAGGACTCAGACGAGGACTTGGAACTTGGAAGGTAGAGGTGGGCACTGTCCCTTAGGGCGCCCTACACAGCCCACCTTGGGCTGGTTGCAGACCACCCTGTCTGCTTGCACACCCTACACAACCTAAGAAGGCTGGTCACCGGCCATACGGGAGTGAGACAAGAACCAGAAGGGGATCCAACCAAACGAATCTCCAATGACTGGGAACAGGAACCGGACAGAATGGAATTACTCTCCAGGTGGCCATCTGGAGGAAGAGCTGGCAGACTCAGAATGTGGAAGACTTGGAACTTGGAATACAGAAACATTTGTGACCTTGGGCAAGTCACTTTACCCTCATTGCCTCAGGTACAAAAACTTAGATTGTAAGCCATCTGGGGATAGAGAAATACCTGCAGTACCTGAATGTAAACCGGTGTGATATCTCAATTGAGATGAATGTCGGAATATAAAAATAAAACAAAAAAAAAATGCTTGGAACTTTGGAACACTCGGAACTTGGAACACTTGGAACACCAGGACTTCAGGACACGGAACAATGAAACCTCTGAACACAGAACATCAGGACATCTGGAACATCAGGACTTGGAACAGGCAATGAAGGAGCTCTGGAACATCAGGATTTGGAACAAGCGATGAAGGAGCTCTGGAACATCAGAACATCAGGATTTGGAACATCAGGAAAACACCAAAGGAGCTCCGACGACGAACAAGACCAGGAACATCGGAACAGGAACAAGGAGAACACTGAACACGAAGCCATCTACACAGATGAAGACCACGGAGGACCTGGACTGGTCATGGAGCACAGACAACTGTGGAAACTCGATCCAAAGGCCTTGAGGAACTGGAAGTGAGCCCTTTTATAGGGCTTAAGCAGGAAGTTGGCTGATCAGGACTTCCAGTAGGGCCATGGGCTTTTCCCACTGCTGCCCCTTTAAATAGATTGGAGAGGCACACGCCGGTGCCTAGAGGAAGGACCGGAGAGAATGCTGGACCTTGGACAGCGGTGTCCCTGCCGCATGAAGAACAGAAGCAGGCAAGCATCGAGAGCGGCCTCCAGGCTGCAGGATTGCATCAGAGCGGCAGCGGCTTCCCTTGCCACTCGAGGATGACATCAGTGGCAGCTCGGGGCCGCACAGAAGGAAGCAGGGCCCGGCAGCAGCAATCAGCGGCAGAAGGTGGAGGGTGACAGCAGCAGCCCTTCTACCATGAAGGGCAATGGTAGGAGTGACTCCAGGTCCCAGCAGCGGCTAGGCTGCGAAGATGGCGTCGGGCAGGACAGCAGTGCTGGCGGCCGGGCTGTGGGGGAGCAAGGAATGCCATGGCTCAGCCTGCTGTGAAGAACGGTGTCAGGGGCAGCTCCTGCCACTTCGGCATCAGGATTTCACCTAACCTATTGCTCATAGTCTGGGCAATAACATCCCAGACCTGCAGGCTCTAATGGTGGAAGAAGATATGGACATCGTTGCTGCTACAGAAACATGGTTCATGGAGTCACATGAATGGGATATAGCCATCCCTGGCTATAACTTATTAAGGAAGGACAAAGAGGACCGGAAAGGGGGAGGAGTAGCAGAATCAATATCCAAGCAATTGAAATGCAAGTGACATGGGGTAGGGAAGAAGCATTATGGGCGAACCTAAAAAAAGATGATGATTCTTCCGTTTATATTTGCTTTGACCTCCAATTCAGACAGAAGAGCTGGACAGAGATCTGATCGAAGACATTGAAAAGATGGGAAAGAAGAGAGAAGTGTTATTCGTTGGAGATTTTAATCTGCCTGATGTTGACTAGAGTATCCCTTCTGTGGAATCTACAAGAAGTAGAGAGATAGTGGATGCCCTCCAAGGGACGGTGTAATCCTGGACCTAGTGCTGACAAATGGGGATAATGTCTATAATATCTGGACAGGTGCCAAGCTGAGTACAAATGATCATCAGATGGTATGGTTTGATATTGCAAATAAGATACAAAGAAGTCACATGAAGACCTGAGTTTTGAATTTCAAATATATGGACTTTGACAAAATGGGGATGTTGATGGAGGAAGAACTAGAAGACTGGTAGAAAATGGATGAGGTGCAACAAAAGTGAGCTAAATTAAAAGGCAACAAATCTATATGTTAGAAAAGTAAACAAAAATTGAAGGAAAAAGAAACCAATTTTATTCTCAAAGGAGGTGGCTGCAAAAATAAAGGCAAAGAGATCAACATTCATGAAGTACAGTATAAGGGATCCCAAAAAGAGGAACACAGTTAACAATACTTGGTGAAAATGAGGGAGACAAAGAAAGAAATCAGAGAGGTGACAAAACATTTTTCAGATATATATAAGAGAAAGAAGGAGTATAGTGAAATTGAAAGGTGACGAGTAGTAGTAATGTGTCGAGACAAACAAGGAAATGGTGGAAATATTAAACAAATACTTCAGTCTGATATTAACTAAAGAAGAACCTGGAGAAGAACTGTTGCTGGTTGACAAGACTATAGAGGGAATGGGCTAGGCACAACTCCTTTTACAGAAGAGTATGTATGGGAAGAGCTAGGAAAACTGTATGTGGACAAGTCCATGGGTGAGATACGTCCCAGGAAACTATGAGAACTCAGAGATGGACTAGTAGGTATGCTAAAGGATCTGTTCAATAGATCCCTGGAAATGGGAGTGCTGCCGCGAGATTGGAGAAGAGCGGTTGTGGTTCTACTTCGTAAGTGTGGTAGCAGAGAGGAGGCCGGAAACTACATGCCGGTTAGCCTCACCTCTTTGGTGGGAAAATTAATGGAGATGCTGCTGAAAGAAAGCAAACTGAACAATTTAAAATCCTGTAAGGTGCTGGACCCAAGGCAGCATGGATTCACCAGAGAAAGGTCCTGTCAGACAAATCTGATTGATTGTTTTTGATTGGGTGACTAGAGAACTGGAACAAGGAAGAACACTTGATGTCATCTATTTGGAATTCAACAAAGCTTTTGATACCGTCCCACATAGGAGGCTTGTTAATAAAATGAGAAGCTTTGAAGTGAGTGGCAAGGTGGTGGAGTGGATTATAAACTGGTTGACTGATAGGAGACAGTGTATAATAGTAAATGGAACATACTCTGAAGAGAGAGCCGTGTTAAGTGGAGTGCCACAGGGATTAGTAATGGGACTGGTTTTGTTCAATATCTTTGTGAGTGACATGGCAGAAGGGATAGAAGGTAAAGTTTGTCTATTTGTAGATGATACCAAGATCTGCAATAGAGTGGACACACCTGAAGGATCAGAGAAAATGAAAAGTGATTTACAAAACCTTGAAGAGTGGTTGAAGATTTAGCAGCGGGGATTCAATGCCAAGAAGTGCAGAGTCATGCATCTGGGATGCAGTAATCCAAAAGAGCTGTAAGGGATGTGTGTGTGTGTGTGTGTGCGTGTGTGGGGGGGGGGCACTGAATTGCATGGACCAAGAGCAGGATCTTGGGGTGATAGGTTCTGGTAATAATAAATCTGGTTTGCAGAGAGAGAGAGAGGAATCTCAAAAGGGATAGAGACAGGATAGAGGCAGTCCAGAGAATGGCTACCAAAATGTTGTGGGGTAAGTATCAGAAAATCTATGAGGAGAGACTGAAGGATATGAATATATATACCCTGGAAGAAAGGAGACACAGGGGTGATATGATACAGACCTTCAGGTACCTGAAAGGTTTTAATGATGTACAAACATCAAACCTTTTCCATTGGAAAGAAATCAGTAGAACTAGGGTTCACGAAATGAAACTCAAGGGAGGACATCTCAGAAAATATTTCTTCATGGAGAGGATGGTGGATGCCTGGAATGCCCTTCCGGAGGAGGTGGTGAAAGAATTCAAAAGGGTAGGGGATAAATACTTGGATCCCTAAAGCCTAAAGAATGAAATAAAGAAAAGAGTGCATGAAGTAACTTGTTTGTGTTGCAGTTACTACTCTTAACCAATAAGTCTTGATACTGTTGATGAAACTCCATCATTGCTCTCTGCTTCAACGGCAGGAGGAAAAGGGAAATTTGATTCATACAGCAACCAACGAGGGCCCTGACTTGTATTATCTGGGGAAACAAGAATGGGGTTAACTTGCTGATGTGGTGGTTACTACCCTTAACCAGAAAGACTGATACTTTGATGCAAGTTGAACATTGCTGGCTGCTTCAATGGCAAGGCATAACAGTGAATTGGATTCAAGTAGCAACCAATGAGGGCCCTGACTTTTATGATGTGGGAAACTGACAAGCGTGGGGTAACCTACATGGCACAGCAGTTACTACCATAAGTTTACTGGATAGACTGGATGGACCATTTGGTCCTTTTCTGCCATCAATTCTATGTTTCCATGTTTCTATCTTAAATCAAGTGTTTTCACTGTTGCATTTTTCAAAAAACATTTTTTGTTTATGAAATGTATGGTTGGAAGGAGGTTTTTTTTTACAGACTTATAAGACTGTATATCCTCTAATGAGAGCTTTGCACTCAAGGATTGCTGATGTTTTTACTCCTAATAATTTTGATTTTTATATCTGCAATAATTATTTTTTATTGAGGTTTTTTGTTTTTCTACTAATTTTCACTTCCCTTGACTCCTTTTCTCTGTTAGCTAAGTTCCTGAGATGTCCATTCCACCTTTTCCAAGCAGTTTACCTTCCATGTATTCCTAGAGGGGGTAACAAAAAGGGTACACCTACAAGCATTGAGCTGTCCACTGACATTTTAGGCCTAAACAGGCTTCCTTCAAGATTCCCAAGCAGAGGTGATTTTCCAGGGCTACCCCGTTTTGTTGCCTTTTCCTTTACAACCAGATAGAAAGTGTATATTAAAAAAATATTTCTGTTTTAGAGATAATGTCTTCCTTGCCATAAGGTAACTATATTTCCTGATCTGTGTAAAATTACACAGCCAAGATGAAAAGTTTTTTGAGTAAAAAGAATGAGATAGTTTCCCTTGGAGATACCCTTATTCTAAGATTTCCTTGTGAAATAAAATTGGATTGCATTAGATTTGTTTTGTTTTTTTTAATGAATTGGGTCAGCTGTAAATCTTTCTACAGCAGTGGTCAAAACTCAATGATCTGGTAGTCTGGCTTAATTCCAAAGAGTCACTATGGTTAATGGCTTTGGGATCAATTTTCAAAACATTTTTGAGCAGAAAATTAGCATGTACATGCGTAAGTAGCATTTACTCATGTACATGCTAATTTAAAAACATAATTTTCACTCTTGCATGATTGCATGAATATTTACACATGAGGCAGGGCCAAGAGCTATGCACACAAGTTGCTATTTTATAAAAGACTTACACACATATTTTTGTCAACTTATTCATGTAATTTTACACCTGTTAATTATCTTGCGCAAATGATATCAGACTCATCTATTTTTTCGATGGGAGGTCTGGGTGAGCTGGGGGAGTTCAAAGTAAAAAACTAGAATGGTCTTAAAGACCTGGAGAAGTTTAGAAGGAGGAAAGGTGATAAGGTAGCTTGGTCAAAGGAATAGTTAGAACAAAAGATAAAGGTGGAGGGTTATAGAAAGTAGAAGGAAAATAAGACAGGGAAAGACAAACAGGGAAGGGGTAGCGCGTGGATGAAAATAAAACAGGAGTAGATGGTGGGGAGGCAAACAGATGGAATGGGGCAATGAGATCAAGAGTCTAGGCCAGGGGTGGCCAGATCCAGTTCTCAAGTGTTAAGTTTAGCAGTCTGTGCAGCAAAGCCACAGACCGCTGCACTCTCCTGCACTCCGGCACCGAGCCTGGTCTTTCTCACTGCAGCATGACCATCCGCCTTGCCTCTGCAATCCGACATGACTGCAGGAAGATGCTGAGCCTAGCCTGCCTGCCACACCGCTGCCTTCCCAAGTGCTCCTAAGGCAGACACGCGCACAATCTCCTCATATGTAAAGGGCCAGTAGTAGGAATAGCCTGAGGGTACCTCCTAATTATGTCACTGCTTGGACCTTATATAAAACTCCTCCAGATGCACCTCCAGTGTCTCGGTAATAGGTAGACTCCTTTTGAGAAGTGCATTGCCTCTGCGTTTCTGGTTCCTGGTTCCTGATCCTTGCTTCCTGGTTCCCAATTCTGCTGTGTGTTATTCCTGAGTTCCTGTGTCCAGTTTCTGGTTCCTGGCTGTCTGGTTTGTCTTCTGAGTTCGTATCTTCATGGTCAGATATCCCTTCATCAGTCTTCAGCATCTCTCTTGCTCCTTTGGTTCCTCGTCTTCCTTCCTCCTCTTTGTTCCTTGTTTCATTGGATTGGACTTCTGGCTTGACCTCGGATTGGCCTGTGATGCTGCTTGAACTCCATCTGCCTCTAATCATTACCTGCTTACCGTTCATACTTGAACTCTGCCTGCCCTGACAATTGCCTGAACCATAACACTGAGTGAACTCTGCCTGCCTCTCACTACAGCCTGAACCAGTGTCTGTTTAACCACTGCTCATCTTAACTCTGCTTTCTTCACCATGCTGGCCTGCAACTACTTCTATACAATGAATCTTCACCTCCACAGAGATACATGCCCAAGTCCAGCTGGCCCCAGCACCCGAGGGCTCAACCTAAGGGAAACGAGGGCTGCTATTGGTGAAGATCCATTTGGGCCTATGTTCCAGCCAACTCCACCTGCCGATGGTGGGGACCCTGCAGGGCTCCTCCTTGCAGTTTGTGCCAATTCCACCTTGGCCTAAGGGTCTACTTCTTCAACATCAAGAGCCACAAACTGGTCTGGTTTTCAGCATATCCGCAATGAATATGTATGAGATATTTCTGACTACAATGGAGGCAGTGCATGCAAATCTCTGTCATGCATATCATTGTGGATATGCTGAAAACCGGACCTGTTTGTGGCTCTTGAGGATTGGAACTGGCCACCCCTGGTCTAGGCAAACAGAAAGAAGGGATAAAGGAAAACATTACAGTGAAATCTTTTGAAAAGAAATGACACTATTTTGAGAGATGACATGGTAAGATATTGATGCAGGACAGAAAATATATACAATTACAGTAAAATTTTACAAAATATGCATATAAATCCAAATTTCTCCCCAACTCCACTCCTAGGGACATCTCTGCTCAGTGTGGGTAAACTTACAAGTGGACATAAAATAGTGACAGAATAAATGATGGCAGGAAAAGACCCAGTGGTCCATCCAGCCTGTCCATCAAGTTTCTTATGGAAGTAACTGCCACTCCATGCAGGTTATCCAAGTTAACGTAGGTTGCCACTTTTCTTCATTTCCATCTTTTATCCATTAGGAATTTTCTGTGTTTATCCCATGCCTTATTGAATTTCAAGACTGTTCTTGCCTTCACTACCTCTTCCAGGAGTGCATTCCATGCATCGTTCATCCTTTCTGTGAAGAAATATTTCCCGATGTTGCTCCTGAGTGTATCACTTTGGAGTTTCACATTATGTTCTCTTGTTCTAGAGCTTTCTTTCCACTGAAAAAGGTTTGATTCCTGTGCATCATTAATACTCTTCAGGTATTGAAAAGTCTGTATCGTATCTCCCCTGTCCATCATCTCCTCCAAGGTATATACTGTATATTTAGGTCCTTCAGTCTCATCTCACAAGTCTTTTGTTGAAAACCCCACACCATTTTGGTGAACATAACTTTATCTGCATATCAGATAGGCAATTTTCTGTGGGTAAGACAATCTTTTATCCACAGAAGTATCCTTTTACATTTCCTCCTAAAATCAATACCAAACCAACAAAAGCGGTAAAATATTCAAATTGATGGAATTCATATTAAATGGAGTGTGTGTGTGTGTGGGGGGGGGGGGGGGGGGGGGGGGTGTATGTAGGGAAAACTCCCTTTCTTTCATTTGCTATTGTCTCAATGTCAGGTAAAAACATATGTTCTGCAGTATGATATTAACAAACCAGCAAGGAAATGGCTGCAGTGTTATTCTCCATAATTGTACTTATTACATAGCTAAATGGAAGATAGCAGTTTCTAGTACAATCAAGCAATTTTTCGAGAACTGATTTTTTTTAAATTTATAAGTAAACAATGAGTACTTGTTTGGTTTATATCCTAGTTATTATATTTAGATGATGGAAGTTTTCCTGTTTTGGACTTGGATAAGTAAGGCAAACTGGTGAATTTTGAAAGGAATTACACGGGCAAATGTGACATACTATCACAGCAATTTTCAAAACCATTTACCCATGTAAATGCACTTAATGTGGGTAAAACCTACTGACAATTCAATAGCATATATTGTAGCAATTTCCACAAGCCCACTTACATGGTTAATGTGCATTTACACTTGTAAAATCCAGTTTTAAGCATGTAAATGATTTTGAAAATCAGTATACTAGGCACAACAGTTCTGATACTTTGTAAGAGCAGCAGAACCGCAGACGTAAATCTAGAACTTGATGAGAAATGCCACTGCTGTTACATTTAAGTATCTAACTTTTCATACCTGTATTATAATGTTTAGTGCAGTATCGTAAATCTTTCTCTTCTTTCAAAAGAAATTGAGGCAAAGTAAGTCCATCTGCTATCTGCACAGGCCCCTGCTCTTGCCATTCAAAGATGAGATCATTCATTGTATATCCAACTGTAAAAGAAAACATGTAACCGTAAATATATAAAAGTGAATTTTCAAAAAGTTATGTGCAAAAAAATTAGCATATATGCTCATAAGAAGCCTCTACTCATGCATTCCATATTTTAAGTCCAAAATCCACTCGTGTGTTCACTTTTTCATGCACATATTCACAAGTAAAAAAGAGGTGGTTTAGAGGCATTCACAAGTGGTGCCAACAATATGCATGTAAGTTGTTCTTTTAAAGGCACTTATATATGTATATCTTCCAACTTACTCGTGTATTTTTACACCTGCTAATCATTTTATACATTATGCCTGCTAATTATCCGGTGTCAGTGATATTTTATACATGATTATGCTCATTTTATACATTATGCTCATTTTATACATGATTATGCTCATAAGAAGCCTCTACTCATGCATTCCATATTTTAAGTCCAAAATCCACTCGTGTGTTCACTTTTTCATGCACATATTCACAAGTAAAAAAGAGGTGGTTTAGAGGCATTCACAAGTGGTGCCAACAATATGCATGTAAGTTGTTCTTTTAAAGGCACTTATATATGTACATCTTCCAACTTACTCGTGTATTTTTACACCTGCTAATTATCCGGTGTCAGTGATATTTTATACATGATTATTATGTACTATTGACTGGGTGAGAGGTCTTGGAAACTGGGGGAAATTGCAGCTAAAGAGCCAGGAGGATCTCAATGAACTGCAGAAGGACTGGGAGAACTGGTGCAATAACTGGTAAAACTGGCAATTATATTGACATGCACATGAAATTAATTACATTAACGTATGTGCATAAATCAGAGCATATATGGGTAAATCCTATTTTACTTTCATGTGTAAAATATACGCATGTATATTTTTAAAACAGGTGGGTATAGTACATGGGTTCAATGCATTGACATATGTGATTTCAATGCATTGCATGCATTCGTATGTAAGCCTATATATGCATGTATGTTACGGGGTGGAGATACAGTGTGTGTATTTTATAAAATATGCATATATCAAATGCATGTATTATAAAATACTATAATAAATTTATACTCAGCCACATACATGTATATACTCCACTGCATGAAGTTGCTTGAAAGTTATCCTCCCTATATATAGTATTGAATACACTGCAAAATGTGTTACACTACCTAAAATTTAATGAAATGAACAAATGTAAAAAGTTCCATTTTCAAACTGAAACTAGGGAGGATAACTTTGTGTGTATGTGATTACGTGCAGATTTACTATAGTATTTTATAACATGAGAGTATGATATATGCATATGCACCTTATAAAATACATGTATCTCTACCCTGTAAAATAAGTGTGTATTTAGGTTTAAATGCAAATATATGCAATGCATTTAAATGATGAATGCACACATTTTACCCACCTATTTTAAAAATATATGTAACGGTTCTGCCTGCTATGCAGTTTCCCCACCAGCAGAGGTTCTCATGGATCTACCCTTGCTCTCTTTCTCTAGATACCTTCTCGATACATCCATGACTCAGCAGTACCAGCCTTATTTAGCCTCTGCAGGCAGTTTTCCTAAAGCATGTCAGTTTCTATTACTCTGTGACAAACTACTGTCTCATAAGCTTTCTTCATGCTAGGTTCCAATCACTTTCCCACTGTATCTCCCAGCTGTCAATCTGATGCTTCATACTAGATTCCTACACTCGTTGACTTAAGGAAAATAGTCTCAATTTTAAAGTTAGAAAGTATGACCATATATTTCTCCTTAAATTCCCAGAGTAAACTTCTTAAAGTAAATTTAGTTAGTAAAATCTGTTGATTACATTTAAAAGAACAAAATCTACTCATAATCTCTGAAGAAACAAGTCTCATTCTTTTCTCTGAGTCCCTTCTGTTAGGATTCATGAGTTAGAGGGCCCTTGGCCCGAGGTGAGAGATGCTACAGCTCATGGGGAGGAGCCCCACTGGCCTCACCGTCAGGAGGTGAGATCTATAGCAATGGGTAACACAGCCCAGAGAGTACAGAGAGAGAGCAGGAGACTGGGGTGTGGATACAATTTCCAGAATAGGTCCTCCTAGTGGTTAAGTGCTGAGCAGACCCCGAGGAGTGGGGAATGCAGGCAGGGTATGGAGGAGTGCTGGGAGAGTGAACCCAGGGGGCGGAGCCATGGAGAGAATTAGCACGGGAGGATGACGTAGATTTACCCAAAGAGCGGGGAAGCCTAGAGGTCTCTGGCAGTGAAAGAGCACACTACCCCGAGGAGCGGGGGAGTGCGGTACAGTCTCAGAGATAAGGCAGGATGCTGCCCCGAGGAGTGGGGAAGCGTGGCACAGTCACAAGGTACACAATGCGCTGCCGCGAGGAGCGGGGGGCACGGCACAGTCACAGGTGAATGGCAATGGCCTGCGGAGCGGGGTACATCAATGGTGAGTCTCCACGAAGCAGAGTAGTGAGGCAATGGCCCGTGGAGTGGGGTATACCAGTGCTGAGTCTCCATGAAGTAGAGTAGTGAGGCAATGGTCCGCAGGACGGGGTATACCACGCTGAGCGTCCTCGAGGTAGAATAGAATGGCAATGGCCCGCAGAGTGGGGTACACCAATGTTGAGTCTCCACGAGTAGAGTAGTTCTGGAAACAACCCCGAGGAGCGGGGGAGCTAGTAGGCAGCATCCAAGGCACAGGGCCCTCCGAGGAGCAGATAGCCAGATCCAGGAACAGAGCCCCTGAGGAGCGGATACCCAAGAGAGTCTCACGCCAGGAGCAGCAGGAAACAGGAACCAGCATCCGTAGAGAGACCAGCAGGATTCAGCAAGGAAGGAACTCGTTGCCAAGTCGATTAGAGCCAGGCCCCGATGGTGCTTAAGAGTCCAGGGCTAGTGATGTCATCAAGGGGAGACTCCCCTGAGGTTCCCGCCCTGGCAGGAACCTCAGGGGTCATGGAGCGTGCGCGCCTAGGGAGGCCCAGGAGAGATATGGCAGTCTGCGGCATCCTCGTCGCCCTGGGAAGTCCTCGAATGGAGCCCTGAGGGTCGAAAATGACTAGCCACAGCCGCGAGTCTTCCCAGAGGAGAGAGAGCAGCGACATACAAAGTAAGTAATAGCGGTCACAGCCGTCTGCGACCAACGGTCATAACACCTTCACTAGGGCTTACTGTGAACAATTTTGTCTGCATGGCAATGAGGCTCCATGTACCAAAAGCAGTACCTTTTCCTTGCAAATGAGCAAACTGAGATGGAAGGCAAGACCTTTGTTCCCCATGAGGCCCTTTTTTTTTTTTTTTTTTTTTTTAATTATATTTTTAAAGTAACGCAGCAGGGAACCCCAGCTCGTGCCTGTGCGTGTAAATATTTATGCGCAAATTTAATGTTACAATTCCAGAATGCCCATGCTCTGCCCAGACCATGCCCATGCCTCGCCCCTTTTTGGAAACTTTTCATTTGTGTGAGCAGTGGCATGTACGCGTGTATCCCGGTGGCATTTAAAAGTTGCTTGGCATGCACTGGTCCAACATATTTGCACCTCCCCTAATTGATGTGCATGTCAGGCTTTCAAAATTCACCTTTTTGTAATGGATCAGAAAAAATAAACTTAGTATTTTGAGAAGTAATCAAACATTTGCATGGAAACTTAAGACAGAAACTTACTCCAATATCTAACACTCTTTGCATAAAAGAAAGAAAATGTTTCCTCCAAGCCAGGGTAGTTCACAAGAAATCTGGAAAGATCTGGATCTTTTGCACATCTCTACAAGGTTGACAAGAGAGAGAAAGAGAACTGTCATGGTTCTTAGTAAAAGTATTAATGTAATAACTTAGAGGGGATGAAGTTAGCGGTAGAGTGATGGGATGAGGTGATGAAGTACATGGATCTAGTCTGGATATGCCTGGTGGAAAAGCCAGGTCTTTAGCATTTTCTTGAATTTGAAGGGGCAGGGCTCAAGGTGGATGTTTTTAGGTAGAGCATTCCAACGAGTGGGGCCAGCAATTGATAGGGCACGATCCCTTATTGAGGTGAGGTGCTTTTCTCCTGGCTGGCTTGATGACTCTTTTCATGGCAAGATGTAGCCTGAAGACCTCTTGTCACTGCCTTTCCATTGCTAGTTTGAAGTTGCCTCACAGCTAATACTGCCACTGGATTTCTCAGTCTCAGGGCATGGAAAAGATACATTTAAAATATAGCAAACAAAATATTTGGCTATCACTCCAAGGTCAGGGTAGCCCATGACCTACAGCCTTAACCCTTTTTTACTCTCCAGCTCTCCTTTTCAGGCTCACCATTATAGCTTCCTCTAGTTGCAGCACCGTTGTTGCACCATGTTGCATTATGTTGTCCTGCTCCCCATTCCCTGTTCATTGTATTTTCTAATTATTGTTTGATGTAAACCGATATGATGTGCCCACTAATATCGGTATAGAAAAGCTGTTAAATAAATAAATACATGTGTTAAAGAGCTAAGGCATCGCCACCTTTTTTGAAGTGTCCATTGACGATATTTCTAAGAGAGCCACCTTGTTTGTAACTTTTTCTTTGCAACAAGATAAGGATCTAGTTTTCTACAAAAATTTCCAATATAAGAATTTCTCTTTTTGCAGACTTTACTGTATCGGCCCGTTAGTTAGTTATATATTACTGCTAACTAGCAGAGTATATTCAATGGATTACAGGTTTCTAATCCTGGGTTGGCATCCCATCCCTCTGGGAATGCCCTCCCAGTAAAACTTAAGGGACTCATCTTTAGTTTGAGTAAATCTAAAGTTCTCTGAATTATTTTCCTTGTCCCATTCTTGGGGGACAGCTAAGGGTTCATGGGGTGTTTGGGTCCCTCATCTCTCCCTCTCCCTCTCCCTCCCGTAGTGTCTCTCTGTTTTTACTTGCTTGAATTTTTTTTCAGCTTTTTATTTTTCTGATTTTCTGCTTTTTTCTCTCTCTCCTTCTCCTGTGTTTCCCTTGCAGACGCTGTCGCATCACCCCCGAGGACCCTGGAAGTGATGCCATGCTCCTCCCCCTTGGCTGACGCTGCTGACATCACCGATGGCAAAGAGGGTGGATTTAAAGCTGCAGAGAGGATACTGGAGGTGCAGTGCTCTGGCGTCGCGCCCCAAAGGGGCGCAACAAAGGAGCATGCCACACAAGCCACAAGTCATAACCTATCAACTTGCAACATGGACAAGAAAGGTGAAGTACCAACCAAACAAACAATAACCGTCTGCATGAACAATGGTAAATATGAAAACAATTATTTAAAGAACAAAGCTAGATATATAGCAAAAGAGACAAGGAAATCCTCACATAATTACCCTATACAGATAAAACGGACCCCAATCTAAAAAAATTCTGCCATAAACAACCTATTTATTTTAACATTTCTCTTAGTAAATGCACTGTCGGTCGCAAAAAATTCCCAATTATCACTGATTTGCTGTATGACAATAAACCATTGCAATAACCGAATTATGGTTAAAAAAATCTGATGTTGTCCTAAAAAATCAAATAGCACATAAAAATTACGAAGTGTTTTCAGTCCCTAGAATAAATAAGCGCGGAGGTGGACTCTTACTAATTATTGAAATTTTTTTTAAATGTAAACAAATACCAATAACACCCCTCCAAATCATGAAATTGCCATATTTGATACTAACAACATACAAATATGCCTCATCTACTGCCCACCAAGCTCCTAGAACTAAATATCTCACCACTAATTGAGCTCCTTACAACACACTTAAACATCTCTAAACCTACCATAGTGCTAGGAGATTTCAGTCTTCACATGGACGTCCACCCATTGTCAAACACATGCCAAACACTAATAGATGCCATGACTGCATTAGGTTTCTCACTAATAACAGACAAATCAACACATAAAGCTGGACACTCTCTGGATCTCACCTTCATCAACCACAACTGTTTAGAACAATATAAAACTGATTACACACAAATACCCTGGTCAGACCACTTCCTTATTCATTCCAACGTAAAATTCCTTAAACCTCAAATCAAACAAAATTAAACCCTTTGGGGTGGATTTTCAGAGCCCTGCTCGCCTAAATCCGCCCAAAACCGGGCGGATTTAGGCGAGCAGGGCCCTGCGCGCCGGTGAGCCTATTTTACATAGGCCTACCGGCGCGCGCAGAGCCCCGGGACTCGCGTAAGTCCCGGGGTTCTCCGAGGGGGGCGTGTCGGGGGCGTGTCGGGGGGTGGGCCCGGTCGTCACGGCGTTTAGGGGGCGTGTCGGCAGCGTTTTGGGGGCGGGTATGGGGGTGTGGCTATGGCCCGGGGCGGTCCGGGGGCATGGCCGCGCCCTCCGTACCCGCCCCCAGGTCGCGTCCCGGCGCGTAACAGGCCCGCTGGCGCGCGGGGATTTACTTCTCCCTCCGGGAGGCGTAAATCCCTGGAGAAAGGTAAGGGGGGGGTGTAGACAGGGCCGGACGGGTGGGTTAGGTAGAGGAAGGGAGTGGAAGGTGAGGGGAGGGCGTTAGAGGATTCCCTCCAAGGCCGCTCCGATTTCGGAGCGGCCTTGGAGGGAACGGGGGTAGGCTGCGCGGCTCGGCGTGCGCCGCCTATACATAATTCATAGCCTTGTGTGCGCCGATCCAGGATTTTAGTGGATACGCGCGGCTCCGCGCATATCTACTAAAATCCAGCGTACTTTTGCTGGCGCCTGATGCGCCAGCAAAAGTACGCCTATTCGCGTTTTTTGAAAATCTACCCCTTAGAATTTAAATATTGACCACCTTTCAATATTAAAAAACTAAGCGACAAACTAGAGGAAAAACTAACAGATTTTGACTACAACAATTGCAGTTCTGCTACGGCAACATGGTTAGACTCAACCAAAAAAATTGCTGATGAAATAAATCCCATCAAATCAATACGTAAAAAAGAAGCTATACATAATAATCCCTGCATAATGAAAAAGTGAAAGATGCAAAAAAGACTCTCAGATCAATGGAAAAAAGATGGAAAAAACACAAAACAACCGATACCCTAACCAAATACAGAAAACATCTAGCTTTCTACAAACAACTAATCCTTAATGTTAAGAAAGAATACTACAGCAATAAAATAGAAAAATTTGCTAACAATCCAAGAACCTTATTCTCAACAGTATCAAATCTCACCAATGACAAACAAGAATCACCACAAAATCTACCAGAATCAAAATGTAACAAAATTGCCAAATTTTTCAGTGACAAAATTACTAACTTACGGGCCGATTCAGTAAAGACCGTGGGAGAGCGGGCAAATGCCTGCTCTCCCGGTGTGTGCACAGGCCACTCTCTTGTGCGCGTGATTCAGTATGCTAATTATGCCCGGCAGTAAAACCAGGGAAAAGGAGGTGCTAGGGACACTAGCGCGTCCCTAGCGCCTCCTTTTCGACCTGAGCGGTGGCTGTCAGCAGGTTTGATAGCCAACGCTCAATTTTGCCGGCTCGGTTCTCGAGCCCGCTGACAGCCACGGGCTCGGAAACTGGATGCCGGCAAAATTGAGCGTCCGGTTTTCGACCCGACAGCCGCGGGCCGACTTCAAATTTTTTTTTTTTTTAACTTTTGGAAAGTTTTGGGTGCACAGAAAAGCAGCTTTTACTGCTTTTCTGTGCACTTTCCCGGTGCCCAAAGAAATTAGCGCCTACCTTTGGGTAGGCGCTAATTTCTGAAAGCAAAATGTGTGGATTGGCTGTACATTTTGTTTTCTGAATCGTGCAGGAATACCTAATAGGGCCATCAATGTGCATTTGCATGTTGCGGGCGCTATTAGGTTCAGGGGATTGGACGCGCATTTTCGGCCCCTTACTGAATAAGGGGTAAGGGAAAATGCACGGCCAATGGTGGGTTAACAGTGCGCTCCATCGGAGCACACTGTACTGAATCAGCCCATTAAGAAATAAACTTCTAAACACTAACAATCAAGAAATTAAAATGCAAAAAAGAGACGTGAACCAATGGTCATCATTTATTGAGATATCTGAGATGGAAATGGAATACATGCTAAAAAACATAAACCCGGCTCCACACAAAATTGACTCAATACCAACATTTGAACTTAAGAAAACAGCCAACACATTCTCACCTATATTAGCTAAGATCATAAACCTATCCTTTGAAGAAGGAACTATGCCAGATATACTGAAAGGGGCAATTATAAAACCAACCATAAAGAAAAAAAACAGTGACCCCATGATCCTGAACAACTACTGTCTCAAATCTTCCCCTAATAGCTAAACTAATAGAAAAAAACAGTACAGAAACAGACACTACTTCTCTCACTAACAGATAACATTCTAAGAGGTTTCGATAGCGGTACATTCTAATAATGCTAGACTTATCAGCAGCCTTTGACACAATGAACCATAAAATACTACTAAAAGACTAGAAGAAATCGGATTACATAGCAAAACAATAAACTGGTTCAGTTCATATCTAAATAATAGGTTCTTTCAAGTTCAGATCAACAACGTATTATCTGAAAAAGTCAATCTCAAAACAGGAGTACCGCAGGGATCAGCCCTGTCCGCAACCCTCTTTAACATATACATGCTGCCCTTATGTCATCTGCTATCAGGTCTAGGAACCATACATTACATTTATGCAGACGATATTCATCTAATTTTACCAATCAAGGACACACTAGTTAACCTTAGCGAACATGTACCTAGACATTATAAAACAACTGCTAAACCGAATGGAACTTGTGATCAATATTGAAAAAAAGAATTTCTACACTTAGAATGGAAAAATATGGAAATCATCCAAACTCCAATAATCCTCAAAGACAACCAGAAAATTGAACTTGCTGAAAAAGTACGAAATCTTGGAATAATAATGGACCCAGAAATCAATCTAAAACAACACATATCGCTAAAAGTAAAAGAAGGCTATGGAAAATTCATGATACTCAGAAAACTAAAATCATTACTAACACTAACTGATTTCAGAACAGTACTTCAGGCACTAGTTTTCTCCAGCACGGACTATTATAATGCCCTTTTACTAGGACTCCCGAATACAACATTAAGGCCACTTCAAATACTTCAAAACACAGCAGCTAGAATACTAACAGGAAAAAGGAGAAGGGACCATATAACCGAAACCCTGGCAGAATTACATTGGCTACCTATTGAACACAGAATTAAATACAAAGCCCTATGTACCATACATAAACTAATACATGATGAAAAATTGGACTGGCTAAACACGGCTTTACGAGCGCACGTCCCATACAGAAACCTTTGATCGGCAAATAAAGCACTCTTAACCATTCTCTCAATAAAAACTGCAAGACTAACTCAAGTGAAAGAAAGGGCCTTATCTTTAACAGGCCTCACACTTTGGAACACAATGCCCCTAGAGATCAGGTTGCAAAGAGATCTCAAAACCTTTAAGTTTGGGTACTTGCCAGGTTCTTATGGCCTGGATTGGCCACTGTTGGAAACAGGATGCTGGGCTTGATGGACCCTTGGTCTGACCCAGTATGGTAAAAATTTAAAATTAAATTAAAAAGTTTAAAAACATTGCTTTTTAAACAAGCATTTTATAAAGAGACTGGAGAATGAGAATGAAAATATACAGGAATAGCAGAAGAAGAACACCAACACACAGCACTATTCTAAGAATGCACATCTCAATAATCTATGAAATCTACCTCACAAACGTAATTGTAAACACTATATATATGATATTTACCCGTGAACCGTACCTTACAGGTACACCTGGTCATGACCTACTTCACTAAACAAGTGATTGTCTTTAGCAATTTATTGTAACTGAACCTTTTGTGGCACCTGTTAGAATGTACGATAGTATGCACCCACTTACATAAATTTATGTGCTTACATGTAAACCGTTGTGATGGTATATTACTTAGCGACGGTATAGAAAAGATTTCAATAAATAAATAAATAAATAAATAAATAAATAAATAAAACCTATCTACAGTGGCCCTTATGGGTTTGGAATAAGCAGCCTTTTCTAGTAACATTGCCATTGGGACTTTGGTACCTTGCTGTTGGGTTCCCTCTGGGTCCTCTAGTGGGAGTAGTTCTGGAAATCCATTGTCATCATGTGCTGAATTGACCAGGCCAGCAGTAAGCTGAAGCCAGAGAACCCCAAAGTCTGGACAATCACATCCAAAGACAATGGGATGTAAAAGCCATAGAAGTAATCCCACTTCTATGTTGACTTGTCTGGCTGGGATCTTTAATGAGACCTGGCTGGTCTGATATTGCTGCTGGTCTCCATGAACAGTGGTGATAGTCACTATCTTCTCATAGTCAATATGCATTTTCTTGACTAATTCTCTCTGTATGAGAGTCTTTATGCTTCCCAAGTTTACTGGAGCATAAGTAGAGGAGCCTCCTTTTCCACTGGAACACAAAAGTAGTGAACCCTGAGCATGGAGTGTCCAAAAAGTTGTAAAAAGTGTAGGGTTATCAGGCTGGCATCCATTGGTTGTCCTCTGTCCAGTGATACTCTCAGATGAAGTGGCTTCTTTTCCCATAACTGAAGCAGAGCAGTGGGTCTGGATCCCATGATTGGAACAGTTATTTAAAGTCCATGGGGGCTTTGTGCTTTTGGACTGTGGTGTCCTTGGACCAGTGGTGGTGGTCTATCTTGCAGCTTAATGTGCTCCTATTGAAATTTGACTTGGTGGAAGCCATCAACCTCTTCCAGGGTGGTCTTTTTTGAGCTTTGTATGTTGGCATACCCATTACCATATAGGCGGGTCCAAATCATCCAGAAACTGCTCCAGGTGGATCTGTTAGGCCATTTCTATGCTGATTTTCCCTGCAGGTTGTAGTCACTTCCAAACTATATCTTTTTTGCTGGTAGAAGAGGCCCCATAGGCTTTTTCCAGGCTGGAGGATTCCCCTCTGGAACTGCTGTTGGTACACTTTTGAGGCACATCCAGCATGTTAAAGGATAGTAGCTTTAACCAGCATGTAGGTGGCCCTTCAACTTGAATTTGTGCTCTGGAAGGCAACTTTACTGCTGCCTGTCAGCAAATAGCTGAGGTAAATGGACAGAGTAGATTCTGCAATCCAGCTTGACGGGTTTTCATTCAAAGTTCAGCAGGAAATAGTTATGATCCTCTCTTGCATCCATCTTAAGTATCATGGAAGTCAGAGAGAATAGGACTGTGCTATACTAGTTTGCATGGCTTGTGCAAGTCTTGTGGGGGTCAGGAGGCCCCCCCCAAGCTGGCCAAAAGTCCCTGGGGGTCCAGCGGGGGTCTGGGAGCGATCTCCTGCCGCGAATCGTTTTTCCGTACGGAAAAACCAAAGGTAGCGCCATTTCTACAAGCACCGGAGGTCCGAGAGTAAAAGATCACACCGGGACCCTTCCTCTGGACCCCAGGTAATTTAAGGCATTTTGGGGGGGTTCGGGAGGGTGGGGGATTTATTTTAAAGGGTCGGGGTGGGTTTTAGGGTTGTTTTAGTGTGCCGGTTTTCCCGCCCTCCCCCTTCCCCCGATTTACGATTTTTTGATGATAAATCGGGGGAATTGTTATTGTATCGCGGCTCTAACGATTTTTGACAATTTAAAATATATTGGACGATATTTTAAATCATCAAAAAACGATTCACATCCCTAACAGACATTATTCCTTTATCTATTCCATGTCATGCAATGTAGATGTGTGTTATATTACCCAAAGGAGGGGGGCATGGGGGGGGGGGGGATAGCTGTGGGGTTAGCATGGGCAGGTGAACTTTATCAACCCTGTATACATGGCTTGCCATGCCTCCTAAGCAACAAATAAGGTTAAGGTATGCCATTTGAACACTCTTGTATACTGTCTTGCTGACGTTCTGTGGGCAAAGGAGTCAGTAAGGTGGTGAAATATTAAGCTGTATGTAGGTTCATAGTACCTGTTCCACAAATGGTAAATTTCCTAGCATGCCTTGTGGTAACATTATAATGCCTGCACATGGCACACTGCTGCCACACTACCTGTATGTGTGATTATATAGCAACACATCTTGCCCATGGACAGTTAGTGTGGATGTGTAATCCTGCACTCCTGTACTTCAAGTATTGTTCCCTTCATGTTGGTGTCCTCTGTTACTAACAGTATAGGCTTTTTTGCCAATACTTGCCACACTGCACAGCCTGCACACCTGCAATGTACCTGCACCATAACAACAAAAGGTACGGTCATGCCTTTCACTGCAGGCCTCACAGCTGTAATGTTTGTCTGTACAGTTGGCTGCCACCTCAGTACCCTTTGCTAGATTAGGAGGGGCAGTGAGGCCACCCTTGCCAGATGCACACCCAGTGATGTACCTATGAACAGGGGTAGCTCAATAGATGACAACTCCTAACTATACTGCTGTCAGGCAACAGTACGGAGCTGTTAAGGCGCAGCAACATTGCAGGCTATCTTGCACTGTCTTAATGGATGTTGTGGCTAGCCAGTCACCTGTGGCTATAACACAGCAAATACTAATATTTTCTTTATGTCATTTTTGCAGGAGATTTAGGTTATAGTTGCCGGCCATGGCTTCTCATCCCCATAAACATGGCTAACACGCCTGCCGAGATGAGATACAACGATGCTCTAGGCAAAAACTCACAGTAAAAACTTTTTTAAATATAACCGAAGCAGAAAGCCTGTGAGGGAGTCTGTTGGACCATTAGATGATTGAGGGGTTAAAGGGGCACTTAGAGAAGATAAGGCCATCGCGGAAAGATTAAATGATTTCTTTGCTTCGGTGTTTACTGAAGAGGATGTTGGGGAGGTACCCGTAATGGAGAAGGTTTTCATGGGTAAAGATTCAGATGGACTGAATCAAATCACGGTGAACCTAGAAGATGTGGTAGGCCTGATTGACAAACTGAAGAGTAGTAAATCACCCGGACTGGATGGTATACACCCCAGAGTTCTGAAGGAACTAAAAAATGAAATTTCAGACCTATTAGTAAAAATTTGTAACTTATCATTAAAATCATCCATTGTACCTGAAGACTGGAGGATAGCAAATGTAACCCCAATATTTAAAAAAGGCTCCGTGGTGATCCGGGAAACTACAGACCGGTTAGCCTGACTTCAGTGCCAGGAAAAATAGTGGAAAGTGTTCTAAACATCAAAATCATAGAACATATAGAAAGACATGGTTTAATGGAACAAAGTCAGCATGGCTTTACCCAGGGCAAGTCTTGCCTCACAAATCTGCTTCACTTTTTTGAAGGAGTTAATAAACATGTGGATAAAGGTGAACCGGTAGATATAGTATACATGGATTTTCAGAAGGCGTTTGACAAAGATCCTCATGAGAGGCTTCTAGGAAAAGTAAAAAGTCATGGGATAGGTGGCGATGTCCTTTCATGGATTGCAAACTGGCTAAAAGACAGGAAACAGAGAGTAGGATTAAATGGACAATTTTCTCAGTGGAAGGGAGTAGACAGTGGAGTGCCTCAGGGATCTGTATTGGGTAGGGATGTGAATCATTTTTTGACGATTTAAAATATCGTCCGATATATTTTAAATCGTTAAAAATCGTTAGAGGCGCGATACAATAGGAATTCCCCCGATTTATCGTCAAAAATCGTAAATCGGGGGAGGGAAAGGGGGAGGGCGGGAAAACCGGCACACTAAAACAACCCTAAAACCCACCCCGACCGTTTAAAATAAATCCCTCACCCTCCATCACCCCCCCAAAAATGTTTTAAATTACCTGGGGTCCAGTGGGGGGGTCCCGGTGTGATCTTCCACTCTCGGGCCACGGCTACATTAATAGAAATGGCACCAGCGCTACCTTTGCCCTGTCATATGACAGGGCAAAGGTAGCGCTGGTGCCATACGGTTGGCGCCATTTTGCAATACGGCAATACGGCCATACGGCCGGCACCATTTTGCAATACAGCCCCAGTGCAGTAGGTCGCTCCCGGACCCCTGCTGGACTTTTGGCAAGTCTTGTGGGGGTCAGGAGGCCCCCCCAAGCTGGCCAAAAGTCCCTGGGGTTCCAGCGGGGGTCCGGGGGCGATCTCCTGCGCGCGTGACGTCGGGAGCCAGGAACCAAATTGGCGCCGGTGCTACCTTTGCCCTGTCACATGATAAGGGCAAATGGCCACCGGCGCCATTTCTCAACGCAGCTGTGGCCAGAGAGCTGGAGATCGCGTCAGGACCCCCCCACTGGACCCCAGGTAATTTAAAACATTTTGAGGGGGTTCGGGAGGGTGGGGGATTTGTTTTAAAGGTTCGGGGTGGGTTTTAGGGTTTTTTTGGTGTGCCGGTTTTCCCGCGCCCTATTTAACGAAACAATACAAATGCCCCTGACGATAAATCGGGGGCATTTGTATTGTATCGTGCACTCTAACGATTTTGGATGATTTTAAAATTATCTGACGATAATTTTAATCGTTCAAAAATGATTCACATCCCTAATAATTACACAATGTTGGGTTCCATATTAGGTGCTACAACCCAAGAAAGAGATCTAGGTGTCATAGTGGATAACACATTGAAATCATCGGTTCAGTGTGCTGCAGCAGTCAAAAAAGCAAACAGAATGTTGGGAATTATTAGAAAGGGAATGGTGAATAAAACGGAAAATGTCATAATGCTTCTGTATCACTCCATGGTGAGACCGCACCTTGAATACTGTGTACAATTCTGGTCGCCGCATCTCAAAAAAGATATAATTGCGATGGAGAAGGTACAGAGAAGGGCTACCAAAATGATAAGGGGAATGGAACAACTTCCCTACGAGGAAAGACTAAAGAGGTTAGGACTTTTCAGCTTGGAGAAGAGACGACTGAGGGGGGATATGATAGCGGTGTTTAATATCATGAGAGGTCTAGAACGGGTAGATGTGAATCGGTTATTTACTCTTTCGGATAGTAGAAAGACTAGGGGGCACTCCATGAAGTTAGCATGGGGCACATTTAAAACTAATCGGAGAAAGTTCTTTTTTACTCAACGCACAATTAAACTCTGGAATTTGTTACCAGAGGATGTGGTCAGTGCAGTTAGTATAGCTGTGTTTAAAAAAGGATTGGATGAGCTCTTGGAGAAGAAGTCCATTACCTGCTATTAAGTTCACTTAGAGAATAGCCACTGACATTAGCAATGGTAACATGGAATAGACTTAGTTTTTGGGTACTTGCCAGGTTCTTATGGCCTGGATTGGCCACTGTTGGAAACAGGATGCTGCATTTGATGGACCTTTGGTCTGACCCAGTATGGCACTTTCTTATATTCTTATTTTCTTATGTCTGGGAAACCTGCAGACCGAGGATCCACAAGACTCTTCCTGGTCTAACCACACCCACACCCCCATTATCTTTGTCTAACTCGCTGATCTTCAGAAGCCTGTATTTTGAAACCCTTGTCTTTGTGGACTCCCAATTTTATCTTAAAACGATGGGTGGTACATCTACGTATTCCTACTATGCCCCAGGGCCATGCCATTAAACAACGAACCCTTTCCTGGGTGGTCTCGTCGACTGAACTGCCCATAGGCCTATGCAATGGGGTGCTTCTCTCCGAGACCCTACATTTCTTCATATTGGAAAAGCCTTGCACCCTATTATGCTCGGATTGCCCTGGCTACCCAACCTGGGCCCTCTTGGAACTATCATGATGGGGATCTGGCTGTCCAGTAGCTGCCTTTCAGAAGTTGTTCCCATACGCTGTGTGCCTATTATAACATGTTATTGGGCCTCCCTCCTCAATATGCGTTTTCGAATGTATTCTCGAAACAGGCATCATATGTACTTCCTCCTCGCCTCGTTTTTGACTATGCAAGCAACTTGAAACCTAAAACAGCGCCTCTCCCGGGAAGGTTTATTATCTCTCAGCAGCAGAGAGTAAGGCTAAGTCAGCCTAAAGACCAGCGAACCTTCAGAAGGAATGCATCAGACCCTCCCAATCCCTGGCTGGCTCAGGTTTTGTTGTTTTTTTTTACAGAAAAAGGACAGTATCCTTTTGTTCTGCAACAATTACAGGGGTATGAATGAGCTTACTATCCAAGATTGTATCCCTAGCCTTTAATATCAGAATAGTTTTGACGGACTTCACGGGGCCAAGATATTCTCTAAATTAGATCTTGAAGCATATCCGCTCTGGCGACGAATGGAAAACAGCCTTAACGCCCGCAATGGGCTTTATCAAATATCTCGTTATGCCTTTCGGATTAAACAATGCAGCAGCAGTGTTTCAACATGTTATGAATGAGATCCTGCAGTACCTGCTGTATCAGTGTGTAATGGTGTACCCTGATGACATCCTGTTTTGTTTTGTGTGATACCGCCCTTAGGCCAACTGGTTCTCCTCACTACTGGTGCCAGGCCAGCTACACCCGAGTATGAGCGGTTGTCGTAATTTCCAACCTCTCCCCACCAGGTTCCCCCAGGAAAAATGCCTCGAGCTGACTCGAGTCCCATTCCCCCCGGAGAAGTTTAATGCCCCGCCACCAGCCTTCACGCGCCTTTCGTACCCAGAGCAAAAAACCCCTCCCCCAACGGGTTCCTGGCCCTCGCGGCTATCTGCAGATGTGGACTGCATACCAACTTCTAGCTGTTCCACCCTCCCCCTGTGATCGGGACTACCCCAGGTCAAACCCCCCCCCCCCAGCCATCAGAGCTAACTACCTGTGAGGCCTTTGTAAGCAAGGCCGCAACCCATGCTCCTACCGCATTCCTGCCGCGAGCCCTGCCTCCTCCGATGATTTTGTGCACGCTCTGGGAGAAAAGGGGGTTCCGGCTTCCGTTGCGGCCCTTTAAAGGGCCGATGACATCATCGGTCGGCGTCTCCGATGCTCCTCCTGTGTGCCGGTGCTGGGGGCGTGGCCTAGCCCTGCATCATCGCGCTCTCGCACGCACAGGGGGTGGGTGGTGGCCCGTTCACACGCCAGTGCTGCCACGTCGGCACACACCTCTCCTCCTCCCCCTTTTTGCCGGGACGCCATCCTCGGTGGGGGGGGGGCGGCGCTTTGGTTATGGGTGGGCTCTGTCCATTCGGGTCATGCCCACCTATTTATCTACCATTCCATTCTTTTAATCAAGCACACAAACTTATAAATTACCTACTTTTATTTTCTTTTAATCAGGCACACACTTAAAAATTACCAAATATTCCTCCTTTTAATCATGCACACACACATAAAAAAATACCTACCTTTCCTCAATCTAAAGATTCATTTATCCCACAATTTCGTCCCTCCTGCAAACTTTGTCCCAAAATTACACAGCAAAGCAATACTCACCGATCTTCAGCCACCAGTAAAATGTTCTTCTGCTCTCAATATTTCCTCAGGATTTAAATGTCTCCAATATATAGCCCTATTAAGCATTTTTTGCTAGGTCTTTCAATATCATTTTACATTACTTCTGATGCAGTCCCCCTACCATTTTGGTTATCGTTTTTTGAACCATCTCTAGCCTCTCTTTGCTATTAAGATATGGCCACCAGCACTGAGCACAGTATTCCAGCTGTGCCTGACCTTTGTAGAGGCATTAGCATCTCCTTTTTACTGCTGAATATACCTCTCCTTAAAAACCCAAGCATCTTCCTGGCTCTGGGCACCACTTTATCACATTGCTTTACTACCTTCAGATTATCAGACACTATCACCCCAAGTTGTTGTTCCTGGTCAGTGCATAATATCAGCTCTTCACCTCCTGTGTACTGATCTCTCAGATTTCTGTACCCCAATGCACTACTCTACAATTTTTCTCATTAAATCTTAACTGTCAAGTAACTAGCAATATGATCAGTATGCAAGCATTCCAAAATAGTCATTGTATGCTACTGAAAGATTTTAATACATTTGCACAAAATGAGATTATGTTTTGTTAGATGTTGCATCACATATGCATTTTTGAGTTTTATGAATGAGAGGAGAGGCAATATCATTACATTGTCAAAAATATAATACATTTGTTTATAATTTTGGGGCTTACATTTTTAACTTTCCTCCTGTGTTAAAAAAAATAAACAGGGATTTTTTAAATATTCTGAGTAAATCTCTTTGATATATGTCATGTTTCCTCTGTTAACAAAAAATAATTAAGATAATGATAAAGCAAACTAGAATTATAAAGTTTTGCATGTTTACTACATTATCTTATCAAACATTCTATGGAAAATTATTTGTTCACACTTACAGCTTTCCAGCTGCATTATACATGTTTGCACATCCATTGGGAAATTTTTCAGATCCATTGGGCACGACAGTGTTAAAGTCAATCTGAAAGAATAGAAAAGAATTATTAAATATATTTTATCACTTTAAACCATGTTCTTTTATTTATCTAATGTATTTTAATTCTGTTTCTATTATTAACCACTTTGAATCATTGAATGACCAGGAAAGGATATATAAATAAACATACATTTATATTTTGTTAATAATTTTCATTGTATTGATTAAAAGCAAGTAATATCATGTTGAGTAATAGTAAAATGATCAATATTCAGAGGGTTTGTGTTGGTAACTATTTGACTTACCAGGAAAAAAAATCTGAGATTTCAATATTACTCCTACTTCAGCTCAAGATAAAATTTTGCTTGAGTAATGCACTTCCTGGAAAAAAGAAGCAGTGAAGGAAGTGTTCCAGGAGCATGACTTAATTTTAGACAGGAAGCACTGATGATCAATTAATCAGGTTAATCCAGTCAGAAAAAAAACCTGTCCTAAACTTATTCAGATAAATGTATTCAGGTAATTTCAACTGGAACACTTATTCAGTAATGTTATAGAAAGGGGATAACTTTAAAACATGTGAGAGTAGCCAGTGTATGTAGCTATATGGGTGCAATGCCACATGCACATGTGTTTTATATCAAATGTGGAAATGCATGCATGCAATATAAAGTATGCATAACTCTACCCAACAACATATTCACATACCAAAAATAGACAGCATATATTTTAAACATAACCACATGTTTAGATTTATCTGGCTGAGTGGCACCAAATATCTGGCTTAAGTAGGACTGTGGTGACTTATCCTGCTAAGTATAGCTGTGTAAGGTTTATCCAACTAAGCAGCATAGCTGAATAAGTAAAAGAAAAGAGCTACATAGCTGGATAAGTAAGCTAGACAGATAACTAGCATTGGAAGACTTATCTGGCTGCGTGGTGGCTTTGCCGCCATGTGACCAGATAAGTTAAAAATTATCCAGATAAGTGGCAGACATCTACTATGTGCTTGTATTTGTGCTCCTAATTTTAACCATTTACATGAGGAAATTAAATTCACATATTTTCCTTAGCGTTTTTGGCTTTTACGCGTGTAAATTAACAAATTTTATAACATGAAGTAAATTACCACTTAAACCAATTAGTCTACCAGTTTGCCCAGACTATCTCTCTGTCATTAAGAAGTTCTACCCCCCCCCCCCCCCCGGGTTCCTTAGCCTGTACTCCCCCTAGTTTACCCAGACCCCTACCCCAATCAGTATTTGCCTATAAAGAATTATATTCTGACTTACACCTGAAAATTAACAGTTATAACAGCTATACAGATGTTACATCCACAGGTTTTAAAATAGCACCTTATATGCATGAAAGTTGCCCCATCCTAGAATGCACCTGGCCCATCTCCTAGCCCATCCCTTTTCTATATGAGCAAATCTATTGTCACACCATTACTGCATGTGTATGTTTGAGGTTTATAAAACAGCAATTATGTCAATATGCACTATAGGGTAAATTTATAAAGCCCGGTGCGTGCAAATACCAGGAGATATGCGCATGGCCAAGCTGAACGCGCTCCAAGCACATTCTCAAAATAGCTCAGCCATGCGCATATCTCCCGGTAGGTGTGGAAGTGCTGGGGTCTGTGAAAGGGGCAGACGAAGGTGGAGGTGGGGCGGGGGCTGTCCGGGACAGCGCTGGTAGCTGGTTTTTGTGCCAAACTTACTTCACCTCCAAACAAGAAATAAATTTTAAAACAAAAAAAATTAAAATAGTTAGGGGGGATTAGGGGGTTGGGGAGTAGAGTGGAAAAGGGAGGAGGAATAGGTAGGGGGATAGGGGAATGGTCAAATGCGTCACCCACTATTTTTTTTTAGATAATCCCCCTTGAGTGCGCGAGTCACAACCCACCCACACATGTGCACCCTGATATAAAATCAGCACGTGCATGTGTACCTGGGTATTGTTTTTATAACATGTATGTGCATCTTCGAAAATCTACCTCTGAGCACACGTGCTCATTTTACATGTGCAAGTCTTTTAAAATTCACCTGTCAATATCTAGATACACTTATCTGAGTAACTTTCTCACTCACTGGCCCACAGTGAATATCAACCTCAAAATCAATTGGCATGGCACTGCTGGTACTAAAAGGAATTAAGCCTGAAAACAATGTAAAATGTTGCAAAAGAAGAATTATAAAAACATATTGCAATATTTTGGACTAAGATTATTATTTTGACGTTAGTCTTTTGAAGTGGTTTTGATGTGGACACTAAATACATTCTTGTATTTATTGACATCTCTACTGCATTCGATCTGATTGACCATCATATTTTCTTAACCCAACAATGAAAGCATGAGCATTTCTGATATGGTCCTGAGATGGTTTACCCAGAGGAATACCTAAAGTATTTGGCACCTGGGGTGCCAAATACTTTAGGTATTCCTCAGATGTATAATTTTAACATTTTCACACACAAAAACTATTTTTGGAAGTAAAATTTTAACATTCACTTTTTATTAAACACCAACAAGATAAAGCACCACAATATTTAACCACCAACAAATAGAATAACATTCAATTAAAAATTCATATACAAATTTTAAAAAATGTCTTAAACATAGATAAATTATTTCAAAACAGCAGATACATCGAACACCTCCAATAATTAAAATGAATAAGGATTTTAAAAGTTCTCCAGTTTCCATACCTGTCACCTTGAGATTGTCATAGATGGGGCATACACACAATATGTTCCTAATGTATCCCAATACTATGAAGCAACTACCTCTCCTAAATTAAACACAAACCAAGGAGAGAGGAGATTCAACTCACTTACCAAATCTAGACAACAAATATCAATAAACTTGTTATCCAACAATTGAATTCCCAACAAATGACAATATCATAAAGCTTGTTGCTCTGGTGTTGTAATCTGCAGCCTCTCACCACGCAATGGGTCGCAGGCTGTTATCAGCTTACAGAGCTTAATATAATATAATCATTTATTGTCATTTGTCCACCCACCAAATACCTTTATTCACTAACCAATCCTATAGACCTATTATAAATTACTGCAAATATAAACTATAACTGAACAGAAACGTTCTTTGAGAATCAAGTTCATCACAAATAAGAATACTTAGCCATAAATTTTTCATCGAGCAGCTGCATTGCTTTGCTGTTCAATTTATACATCCCAACATGTTTCGACTGAACTATCAGTCTTCTTCAGGGGAATTGTGATATCTCGACTCAGGCCAACATATTCATATCCTAAAAATTACAAAAGTCATAAATTAAAAACACTCACAACAAACCACCCAGACAAATTTCTAAACTGAATCAATGAACTAATCTAAACCATCATTCATTCATTGTTACAACATATGGAAATATGCTCCGCTTACCCGGACCGAATTTGCAGGTCTCTCTAAAGATTCAAAAATGGCGCCTCAGCGTCCTAGCCGGTCTCTACAATCGTACTCACTCTGAATTTAAGCACATCACATCCTTGTTAACCACCGGAAATCCGGATCCTCTATACCCAATAAACTACATTGCCCACAATTCTACGCTCTTAAACCACCATAGTTCTTTAAAAAACTGACCAATCAATGTCTTTATTTAATCCTTCTGGATCAACCGTATTGAAATGGTAGATCCATTTTTGCTCTCTTTGAAGCAAATAACTGTCAAAATCCCCTCCACGACTCTTAGGCAAAGGCTTTTCTATTGCAGCGAATGTTAAATCATCAAACGTGTGAGAATATGAAAGGCAGTGCTGTACTACCGGAGCTTCTACCTTACCACGTGTAATGGCACTCCTGTGTTCAATCATGCGGGTCTTTAAAGAACGTATGGTTTTGCCAATATATAAACGAGGACACGGGCACCATAGCCCGTAAATCACGCCTTTGGACTCGCAGTTGGTAAGGGAACGAAAATGAAATTTACCATTTGCAAAAAACGGTAAAACACTGCCTGCAAAAGATTGAGTGCATACAGTACAATTCCCACAAGGGAAATGTCCTTTAATGCCAAGATCTCTGTTCACTTCATCACCTTTTTCATCTGCGAAATCAGAATGTACAATCATGTCTCTCAGGTTTCTACCCCGTTTAAAGGCAAACCTGGGAGGTTCATTGAACCCTTCATGTAGACGTAGAATGTGCCAAAATTTTTTAATGATGTTCTGAACTTTAAAGATTTGTGGGGAAAAGGGCAGTACACACACCAGCCTGTTGTTATCTTGTTGCACATTCTTAGGCAAAAACAATAGATCTCTGTTGATCCAGCGTGCTCGCTTATACGCCTTCCTAACGATCTGAGGAGGGTAACCTCTTTGTTGGAAATTATGGCTCATCACTTGGGCTTTCAATTTGTACTCTCTAATGTCTGAACATAATCTTCTTAAGCGCAAGAATTGACCGTAAGGAAGGTTGTTGCGTAAATGATGAGGATGACAGCTGTCATACCGTAACAACGTATTTCTGTCGGTCGGTTTGCGGTATATAGAAAATTCAAACCCCATGGGTTGTAGCATGATTGAAATGTCCAAGTAAGCTACTTGGTTCTTGTCAAAAGTATATGTGAACTTCAAATTATTGTCACAACCCTCCAACCATTCCATAAATGCTACAAATTCACCAAGCTCACCCTCCCATACTACCAGAATATCGTAGATGTATCGTCTCCATAATCTTATATGGTTTTTGTAGGGGTTGTCTTTCACGAATTTATCTTCAAAATTCCCCATATACAGATTGGCCACATCAGGCGCCATTGTGGCACCCATAGCCACCCCTTTCTTTTGGAGAAAAAATTCATTGTTGAACATGAAAAAGTTTTGTTCCAGGGCTATGCGTGCCAAATTAACTAAAAATCTAGATGGAATACGAGATGTCACTTCACTCAATTTTGCTGCAATAATTTCAATGGCCTCTTGTTGTGGAATATTCGTATAAAGCGAAACCACATCAATTGTAGCCAGCGCCAAACGATTATTGGGGAATAATTGCGCAGTCAAACAATCTAACTGACACATCAAATCAGACGAATCCCTAACATATGATGGGAGTTTATTCACCATCGGTGCCAAAAATTTGTCGACGAAGATAGATAGTGGTTCCAATAGTGAACCCCTGGTAGACACAATGGGTCTACCAGGGGGATTCACCAATGTCTTGTGAACCTTCGGCAGTATGTATAAGACAGGTATCTTTGGAAAATCAACTATCAAAAATCTCCTCTCACGAGACGTGATCCAAAATCTTGAAAAAGCCATTTCAACCAGACAATCAATATCTTTTTTCATTTCTCTGGTAGGATCTTTTAATAATCTAGAATAATAAACTGGATCATTCACCTGACGCATCACTTCAATCCGATATTTCTCTGCGTCCATTAAAACCACCGCCCCACCTTTATCGGCGGCCTTAATGACAATCGAAGAATCTTGTTTAAGTTCAATTAATGCGCTATGTTCAGACTCAGACATATTAGATTCATTTGTGAATACCAACTTTTGTAAATCACGTATCTCTTTCACCGCTAAATCTCTAAATGTGCTAATGGCTGGATCCATAATTCCTGGGGGGCACCATTTAGTTTTCGGAAAAACTATTGAGGAATCACTCTGCCACATATGATTGTTGAAATAAACTCTAAGCCAAAGTTGGCGAATGAATTTATACAAGTGTTTCTCTACCTCGAAAAGGTCAAATCTTACAGTCGGTACATACGATAATCCTTTCTCTAATACAGCTCTTTTATTATCACTCAACGTACAAGAAGATAAATTGATTACCGTTGACTCACTTAATCTTGATCCTGTTGCGAGCGCGTGACAGGGCGGGATCGAGTTTGCTGTTGGTTCGTTTTGGATCCTCGTCCCGCAAACTTGGAGTTTTTTTGCTCGTAAAACTTGACTCGTCTATTCTGTTTTCCATCATTGGAAGTTTTGCCATCTTCACCAGATGACTCAGAAGACGACGATGAACTCGCCATTAGCACATTTAGAGATTTAGCGGTGAAAGAGATACGTGATTTACAAAAGTTGGTATTCACAAATGAATCTAATATGTCTGAGTCTGAACATAGCGCATTAATTGAACTTAAACAAGATTCTTCGATTGTCATTAAGGCCGCCGATAAAGGTGGGGCGGTGGTTTTAATGGACGCAGAGAAATATCGGATTGAAGTGATGCGTCAGGTGAATGATCCAGTTTATTATTCTAGATTATTAAAAGATCCTACCAGAGAAATGAAAAAAGATATTGATTGTCTGGTTGAAATGGCTTTTTCAAGATTTTGGATCACGTCTCGTGAGAGGAGATTTTTGATAGTTGATTTTCCAAAGATACCTGTCTTATACATACTGCCGAAGGTTCACAAGACATTGGTGAATCCCCCTGGTAGACCCATTGTGTCTACCAGGGGTTCACTATTGGAACCACTATCTATCTTCGTCGACAAATTTTTGGCACCGATGGTGAATAAACTCCCATCATATGTTAGGGATTCGTCTGATTTGATGTGTCAGTTAGATTGTTTGACTGCGCAATTATTCCCCAATAATCGTTTGGCGCTGGCTACAATTGATGTGGTTTCGCTTTATACGAATATTCCACAACAAGAGGCCATTGAAATTATTGCAGCAAAATTGAGTGAAGTGACATCTCGTATTCCATCTAGATTTTTAGTTAATTTGGCACGCATAGCCCTGGAACAAAACTTTTTCATGTTCAACAATGAATTTTTTCTCCAAAAGAAAGGGGTGGCTATGGGTGCCACAATGGCGCCTGATGTGGCCAATCTGTATATGGGGAATTTTGAAGATAAATTCGTGAAAGACAACCCCTACAAAAACCATATAAGATTATGGAGACGATACATCGACGATATTCTGGTAGTATGGGAGGGTGAGCTTGGTGAATTTGTAGCATTTATGGAATGGTTGGAGGGTTGTGACAATAATTTGAAGTTCACATATACTTTTGACAAGAACCAAGTAGCTTACTTGGACATTTCAATCATGCTACAACCCATGGGGTTTGAATTTTCTATATACCGCAAACCGACCGACAGAAATACGTTGTTACGGTATGACAGCTGTCATCCTCATCATTTACGCAACAACCTTCCTTACGGTCAATTCTTGCGCTTAAGAAGATTATGTTCAGACATTAGAGAGTACAAATTGAAAGCCCAAGTGATGAGCCATAATTTCCAACAAAGAGGTTACCCTCCTCAGATCGTTAGGAAGGCGTATAAGCGAGCACGCTGGATCAACAGAGATCTATTGTTTTTGCCTAAGAATGTGCAACAAGATAACAACAGGCTGGTGTGTGTACTGCCCTTTTCCCCACAAATCTTTAAAGTTCAGAACATCATTAAAAAATTTTGGCACATTCTACGTCTACATGAAGGGTTCAATGAACCTCCCAGGTTTGCCTTTAAACGGGGTAGAAACCTGAGAGACATGATTGTACATTCTGATTTCGCAGATGAAAAAGGTGATGAAGTGAACAGAGATCTTGGCATTAAAGGACATTTCCCTTGTGGGAATTGTACTGTATGCACTCAATCTTTTGCAGGCAGTGTTTTACCGTTTTTTGCAAATGGTAAATTTCATTTTCGTTCCCTTACCAACTGCGAGTCCAAAGGCGTGATTTACGGGCTATGGTGCCCGTGTCCTCGTTTATATATTGGCAAAACCATACGTTCTTTAAAGACCCGCATGATTGAACACAGGAGTGCCATTACACGTGGTAAGGTAGAAGCTCCGGTAGTACAGCACTGCCTTTCATATTCTCACACGTTTGATGATTTAACATTCGCTGGCAATAGAAAAGCCTTTGCCTAAGAGTCGTGGAGGGGATTTTGACAGTTATTTGCTTCAAAGAGAGCAAAAATGGATCTACCATTTCAATACGGTTGATCCAGAAGGATTAAATAAAGACATTGATTGGTCAGTTTTTTAAAGAACTATGGTGGTTTAAGAGCGTAGAATTGTGGGCAATGTAGTTTATTGGGTATAGAGGATCCGGATTTCCGGTGGTTAACAAGGATGTGATGTGCTTAAATTCAGAGTGAGTACGATTGTAGAGACCGGCTAGGACGCTGAGGCGCCATTTTTGAATCTTTAGAGAGACCTGCAAATTCGGTCCGGGTAAGCGGAGCATATTTCCATATGTTGTAACAATGAATGAATGATGGTTTAGATTAGTTCATTGATTCAGTTTAGAAATTTGTCTGGGTGGTTTGTTGTGAGTGTTTTTAATTTATGACTTTTGTAATTTTTAGGATATGAATATGTTGGCCTGAGTCGAGATATCACAATTCCCCTGAAGAAGACTGATAGTTCAGTCGAAACATGTTGGGATGTATAAATTGAACAGCAAAGCAATGCAGCTGCTCGATGAAAAATTTATGGCTAAGTATTCTTATTTGTGATGAACTTGATTCTCAAAGAACGTTTCTGTTCAGTTATAGTTTATATTTGCAGTAATTTATAATAGGTCTATAGGATTGGTTAGTGAATAAAGGTATTTGGTGGGTGGACAAATGACAATAAATGATTATATTATATTAAGCTCTGTAAGCTGATAACAGCCTGCGACCCATTGCGTGGTGAGAGGCTGCAGATTACAACACCAGAGCAACAAGCTTTATGATATTGTCATTTGTTGGGAATTCAATTGTTGGATAACAAGTTTATTGATATTTGTTGTCTAGATTTGGTAAGTGAGTTGAATCTCCTCTCTCCTTGGTTTGTGCCTAATGTATCCCATACATGCTTGATGAGAGACAGAGGAATCATGTGTGTGAGAGTGGTGAGTGTGTGAGAGAGACCCACACACTCACCACTTCTATCTATCTCTCATTCACACGCTCCCTGTCTCACAAACATACATTCTCGATGAAAGACAGAAAGAGCATGCTTGTGTGTGAGAGGTCCACGCTTCCTCTGTCTCTACCACTCACATGTGCTTCCTCCGTCTCTATCACACTTACAGGCCAATACAGTACAGTGCGCTCCAACGGAGCACACTGTTAGCCTGCTCTTGGACACGCGTTTTCCCTTACCCCTTATTCAGTAAGGGGCGGAAAACGTGCGTCCAACCCGCGGAACCTAATAGCGCCCTCAACATGCAAATGCATGTTGATGGCCCTATTAGGTATGCATGCGGGATACAGTAAGTAAAATGTGCAGCCAAGCCGCACATTTTACTCTAATAAATTAGTGCCAACCCAAAGGTAGGCGCTAGTTTCTGCCAGCACCGGGAAAGTGCACAGAAAAGCAGTAAAAATTGCTTTTCTGTGCACCCTCTGACTTAATATCAGCGATATTAAGTCAGAGGTCCCGAAGGATGTAAAAAGTAAAAAAAAAAAAGAAAAAAAAATTTAAATTGGGCCGGCGGCTGTCAGGCCGAAAACCGGATGCTCTATTTTGCCGGCGTCCGGTTTCCGAGCCCGTGGCTGTCAGCGGGCTTGAGAACCGACGCCGGCAAAAGAGCGTCGGCTGTCAAACCCGCTGACAGCCGCTGCTCCTTTTGTCCGTTTCTACCGCACCACCTCATTTACATACTGTATCGCACACCCCGGGAGAGCGGGCGTTCGTCCGCTCTCCCGCGTTTTTACTGAATCGGCCCGACAGTTAGAAAGAGTAGACAATTACACAAACACACATACACTTCCTCCCATGAAATTACCTGTCGTATCAAAAACAAATGATTTGTATCACCTGCTAAACAAATGGGTATTAGTTGAATGGGTATTAGTTGAATGGGTATCGCTTTCTGGACTAATAAAGTAGAAATAAAAATCTGCAAAAACAAAGTCAACCCCCCAAGACATGCAATACAATTTTTGAATATGGGGAGAGGGGTGCTAAATTTATAGTAGGAAAATTTATTTTGCAACCTGCTGTGAATACTTTTTATGTAACCTATTATTTCAGGAAATACCTATTTAACTGATATTGTAGTATTAATCATTATTATATCATTACTTATATGTTTAATAAACATAGTACATTTTAAAATAAAGCAACATATGGAATGATTTATTTAAATTATTTTTAAATGTCTTTATCAGATTACAATAAAATATAAATATAGTCATACATGCAATAAAACATAAATACCTCAAACAAATGAAACATATACATAGCATCAACTATAAGTATACATACAAATAAATCTTAAATGCATAATATCTAGGACAAAGATAGCAAAACAATATAATCAATCAAAATCATCAATAAGACATAACCCCACAAATATCAACCACTTACTAGGAAGGTGATCTAGAAGAATTTAAAGTAAATTAGATAAAAGCAAAGAATGAAGCATAACAATCTAAAAAGAAATCTTAAAACTATAGATTAAAAACATAATCACATCTAGCTTCATCATAAAAAACAAGAATATAATCTAAAATTCAATTAAATCAGTCCATTGTTAAATAAATGGCATGACAGCCCAATAAATGGCATGACAGCCCAATAAATATTTTTTAAGTCCAATTCCTGAGAGTGCCATCCTTAATTAAAACAGTCATGTCTTTAATAAACAAAAATGTATATTCAGGAAAGAGGATTTATATTCAGACAAAAATCAACAAGAACTGAATTGCACAGTCTGGTTAAACAAATAAACGTGGGAGTAACTTGATTGTTGAGGTGGTTACTACCCTAAACCAATCAAGCCTGATACTTCACCTTAAATGCATATCCAGCATGGCTCTCTGCTTCAGTGGTAGGAGGGGAATGAGGAAAAGAGGATTTATATCCAGACAACATCTAACAAGGCATTGATCTGAGCACTATGGGCCAGATTTTCAAAGGGGTACGCGCGTAAGATATGCCAGTACTCCCCGAAAACCTGGCCCAAACACCCCCTGCGCGCGCCGAGCCTATGTTGCATACATTTCCGGTGCGCGCAAAGCCCTGGGACGCACTAAGTCTTGGGGTTTTCCTGGGGGGGGGGCGTTTCAGGGGGGGCATGTCGCAATCTGCGCGTCATTGGGGGGGCGTGTCGAGGGGGCATGACGCGTTCAGCGCGTCATCCAGGGGCGGCACCACGGGCGTTGTTTCGGCCCGGGGGCGTTCTGGGGGCGTGGCCACGGCCTCCGGACCAGCCCCCAGACCGGAACATGGAGCGCGGCAGCCGGCCCGGCACGCACAAGTTACGCCTGCTTCGAGCAGGCATAACCTTCGTGATAGAGGTGGGGGGGGATTTAGATAGGGCCGGGGGTTGGGTTAGGTAGGGGAAGGGATGGCGAAGGAAAGTTCCCTCCGAGGCCGCTCCGATTTCGGAGCGGCCTCGGAGGGAACGGAAGCAGGCTGAGCGACTCGGTGCCCGCAGGCTGCCGATTTTTGGCAGCTTTGTGCGCGCCGACCCCGGATTTTAATGGATACGCACGGCTATGCGCATATCTATTGAAATCCCGCGTACTCTTGTTTGCACCTGGTGTGCGAACAAAAGTACACGTGTGCGCAGATTTATAAAATCTGCCCCAGCGAGTATACAAATATCGGGATAACTTTTCGTTATGAAAGTTACTACCCTCAAACATTAAGGGGCAGATTTTCAAAGGGTTATGCGCGTAACTTATGCGCATAACCCCGAGAAAGTGCCCCTGCGCTCGCCGAGCCTATTTTGCATAGGCTCGGCAATGCGCGCAAGCCCCAGGATGTGCGTATGTCCCGGGGCTTGAAAAAAGGGGTGGGTGGAGCAAGGCAGGACCGAGGCCTCCTGCACAGTGGCCATGCTGGGGGTTCACGCGCCAGCACTTGGCCAGCGCGCGCAGCCTATGCCTGCACAGAGGCAGGCGTAAATCATAAAATAAAGGTAGGGGGGATTTAGGTAGGGCTGGGGGGTGGAAGGAAAGTTCCCTCCAAGGCCGCTCCGATTTTGGAGCAGCCTCGGAGGGAACGGGGAACACCATCGGGGCTCCCCTAGGGCTTGCTGCATAAGTATGCACCCCCTTGCGCGTGCCGACCCCGGATTTTATAACATGGGCGCTGCTGCGGGTCGCGCGCACAAATCTATGCCCACGCGCATGTTATAAAATCTGGCCCTAAGCCTTATACTGCACTTTGATGCAGCTCCAACACTGCTCTCTGCATCAATGGTGGGGGTGGAAGGAAATTGGAATAAAAAAGTTACCAATAAGGGCCCTGGACTCAGCAGTCGAGGTAACAGAAATGTATAGGAAAATAAGTGTGAGAGCTTGCTGGGCAGACTGGATGGGCCTGTTGGTCTTCTGCCGTCATTTCTATGTTTCTATGTTTCTATGATACATGTTTTGAGCCAAAGAGTTTCAGATCCAGAAATGTACACAGGAGAATCATTGATTTCTTATCTTAACTAGACTAGCTACTTTAACAGAACACACACATAGTAGGCCTTCCTGTTCAGAATTAGGGACCTGAGGTGGCACATTCTTCAACAGTTTCTTTTTCAGAACCATAAATGTATAGTACCTTAAAGGTCAGAGTTAAAGTCTTGAGTTTAACATCGACTGTGATTAACGGAGGAAATACCACACCTATATTCATATACAGTAACCACACAAAAAAATTCTCAATTAATTGAAGCATCCCTATTAGCTTCTTTGACAGTTTTAAATAGAGTATTACTACAATCCAATCACGCCATTATTGTGACATGGATAATAACTACAAAGTACCTCTGATAAAATAAAGAGGAAATTTGCTACTATTTTCTTGGATGGCAAAAGCAAGTCCTATCTGACATAGATGCCGTATATGTAGCATCAATTACAACCCCTAAACTATGGATTTGATCTTGGGCTGTTAACAAGGTCCCATCAGAATTCAAAGAAGAACTGGAGACTGAGATATTCTCCTTAGTTATCCACAAGACTTTGTTTTTTGTTTGTTTGTTTTTTTTTGGGTGGGGTAGGTTGTTCAACTTAAGCCAGTTAGTGCATATCCAGGCAGAGATAGAGATAGCAGATACACACTGATACAAATTATCCATTGCGATAGCTTGGTTAGAACCTGGAGGGACAAGTAATCCAAATATCATCTGCAAACTAAGGGCCTCATTTTCTAAAGTATTGCAGGCCTGCGATACTTTAGGGAATGAGGGGCGGGGGGCCTAAACGGGGGGCGGGCCTGCGCTAGCCGGCAGCGATCGCACAGCCGCGGTGCGATCGCTGCCGGTTTCGCACTCAATAGCGCCACCATAGAAGGTGTAGATATTGGGCGCAAACTCGGACGCGTAAAGGGCCATACCTTTTCATCGTCCGGGGCGTCTTCGCGGAGTCGGCCCCGGTGACTCCCCGACTCCTCCTCTTCCGGGGCCGACTCCGCTCCCATTTTGGTATCGTGTGCGATCCGGGTGGAAAATGAGGCCCTAAGTGGTAGATTTTAAAAGGTGCGCGTGGGCGTACATGTGTGCGCGCTACCTGGCGTTCACACAGGTACGCCTGATTTTATAACTTGCGTGTGCAGGCACGTACAAGTTCTAAAATTGGGGGTCGTCGCACACAAGGGGGTGCACAATTGTGCACCTTGCGTGTGCCGAGCCCGAGCCGAGCCGCGCTGCCTTCCCCCAATACCTACCCCCCCACCCCACCTTCCCTTCCCCTACCTCCCCTGCCCTTTCCCCCCTACCTTTTTCTTTTTTTGTTTCTTGTTTTAAAACTTACTTCAGCCCTGGGGCTGAAGTAAGTTGCGTACGCCAGCCAACTGCCAGCGCGTGACCTCCTGCACAGCAACAAATGTCCGCTGTGCCGGGTGCCTCTGACCCCGCCCCCACAGCTTCCTGCCCCTTCCCACCCCTTTTAGTAAAGCCCCGGGACTTACACGCGCCCTGGGGCTTTATGCGCATCGCCGGGCCTTTTGAAAATAGGCTCAGCGCGCGTAACCCTTTGAAATTCCGACCCTAAATGTACCCATAAAACATCCAAAGGTCGTGAGTAAATGTTAAATAACAACAGGGATAGCAAAAAACCTCATGATGGTATTTCACAACACAGAGCATGTAGGCGAGGTACCCAGACGCCGAGGTCACATATTGGGTTCTCTCCATCTATTTAAAAGCAAAATCACTGTTAAAATCAAGAAGAATTAAACATTTTTTTACCAGGTCTCTAATCATGTTTTATTTGTTTTCTAGTGTTAAAATTTCCCAAAAGGATTGCATATGTTGTAAATGTTTTATTAAATATGAACTGAAATCTCATTCACATTGATCAGATAAAACTTGAATGTTCAAAACACCTAGGTGGTCATATGTATAGTCTTAAAAAGCCATGAAAACTATGTGCTGGACACGTGCCTGACTTAATCTAATTTTAGTGTCTGTTCACAATTTGTAGTTCCCAATCCTTAATAACTCATTGGTAATGCAGGAGGATAAAAAGTAAGAAATAGTTCAAATAATAAATGGAAGATAACAAAAGCATTTCAAATTCTTTTAGGTAACTGTTTTTGAAAACTAACATTTTCAGGAAATCATTGCTTATTTAGAAGAAATTTTTAAAAGAATGTGGGTAGGCTGAAGCCTCTATCAATTAAGGTTAGGGATGTACTGTCATTTGAAATGAAGTGTCAAGGACATTTCCTATTTAATTTCCTTTCATTTTGAAAACAGTAAAAAAAGAAAATGATCTCAATTGGTGTTCTTTTTTTTTTTTTTAGTTTTGAATATTTGGCAACAGCGTAGTCCTGCACCCTCTTCCTGCTTACCAAACCTGATTAAGGAAAGCCCCCCAGTTCCTGGGAACCTTCAATCTCCCTCCACCACAGCTCTTATCTCATCATGGATCTACTGGTCTTCCAGGAGCAGACGCAATCCCCGATTGCTCCTAACCTGCAGCGCCAGCTTTTCAAAATGACTGCCAGGCAACCCAAGACCAGCACTTAATGAATCACTTCCTCATTGGAGGCTACAAACTCCCCATCTGGATGCACATGCAGGGAGTTAAATATAAACTCTCCTCATGCACCTTGCTGATTCAGCCCTGGTCTGCCCCCATTGCTGCTCCCTTTTCCTCATGAGAGGAGGAGGCAATATTTCTCAGCAGAAAATCTCTTTGAAAATTGCTCCTGGAATGCGCGTTCGCCCATAAACGCACGTATTGCAGCAAGAGCAAAAATGTGCCTCATTTTATAAAGTACACGGGCGTACTTCTACAGCCATTACATGTGTATCTTGCTTGCTGAGAGAGAGAGAGAGCACCCCTGTATAGAGTCAGTCTGATACTCTAAAAGCGTCACTCTAAAAGTGAAAAGTCTAACAAGAGGAGTTGATTGGTACACTGCAGTGTACCAATCAACTATAATTCTCTACTGATGTCAATTTTACTATGAATGCCTCTGAATGTGTCTGTAACAACACCCACCCAACTGTCATCCACCTCCCGAAAACCCACCCTCATTCAAATTGCCCCTGTAGAGTGGTAAATATATATAAAGTGTCAGACTGACTTACGCGCATTCCCTGGGCAAAATTTGTGGTTATGCGTGTCAGTCTTGGACCTGCCTCCGAATGCCCATGACCTGCCCCTTTTCCACCTCCTTATTCTGGGTGCACGAATATACACGTACGCGCAACCTTCCTGGCTTTTTAAAATTTGCGTTGCTCGCGCGTGGTCCACATACATACGTATGTGGCTGTTTTTGTGCGAACAACATTTTTAAAATCTACCTCTTAGCTTTTGCATAATTGCCTTTCATTTTAAAATGTGAAAGCCCACATTATGGCTCAATAGATATACGGCACACAGCCATGCGATGCACAAGGGTTCAATTCCTAGTTCAGATGTTGTGCTGCCCCAGTCAGCCAGGAATGAAGATCATTTTGCACAGGCAGCATTTACAACATCAAACTCTTTGGAGGGGGGGGGGGGGCAGTCCTAGTCTGCACAATAGTGACCCCCTAGTTGCTATATTTAGTTTTCATGATTGCAGGATTCTAGAAAGAACCCTAGTACATGGCCCCCCTGCCAAAGACCTTCACTGCAATGCCTGAGTTGGAAGGTGAGATAAAATAAGGATACATTCCTGAAGTACTTGTGAGTGAAGGGTAGTGACACCAAAACCAGCTCAGTTCCTCCTGAGCTATAAGCCTAAATAACAGGATGAAATTTCTAAGCAAAAAAATGCAGGTATTACCATTAATCACTGATTTAGATTTAAACTGCACAGCCTTGGATGCAAATTGATGCCTAAAATCTTATCACACACTCCCACCACTGCCACCACCACCACCAAAACTGCAAAGCTCTCCTCTTTCCCACCAGGACCCCAAACTTTCCCTAAGCCATGATCCCAAACCATGATTCCCTCCTTCCCACCACCTGAAATAATGAAGATAGTCATATGGCCTCTCCCCATACCAAACAAATACCAAAGTCACTACCCACCACCCCTCCAGGGTGGTTCTGAGGTTTTCCATCTTTGCTGGCAGGGGAAGCGCCTATGACATGTATTGAATGATCCTAGTTAAATTAGGTGTCTAGTGCTAAAAATCACCATTAAGCTCATAAGTTATCTCTCTTGACTTAATTCCGCCTACCTGCCCACTCATTTTTAGGGACCTAAATTTAGGTGCCTTGTAAATGTTGGGACTTAAATTTAGAGACTCAGCAGGGAAGCATTTTCATTCTTAGAGTTAAACACCTAGATTTTCCTAAGTTAGGTGCCTACAGCTTTTGAATACTGCCACCACCAAAATAAATTCTTCAAAAATTTCATGATTCATATTTGTCCTTACATTTATATCTTCATGTTTGCCATTAAATAGAAATATATTGGTGTGACTTACCTGATTGAATAAAGAACATTTCCATCCTTGGAGATTCTTAATAGTTTATTATCTGTTGTAACTTCATGAAAGTTGGCACCTTTTTCATTGGCAAAAAACAAATCAGGTTTCCATATAGAATCCAACATGGATGGGTCCAGATCTAAAGAGTCATCTGGATATTCACTATATGCAAGACGCGGATCATTCCACTTCTGACGAAGAAAAATATTTACTCTGTAATCCTAAAAAGTAAAATTAAAGATTCTTCATTGTGAAAAAGAAAACAAGGGATTTTGTTATAAAATTGTTTTGCTCAGAATATGAAAAATCACTTTCTACACTTGTCCATCTTAATACAAAACCTAAATCTGAGCCAGCCCTTCTTTGATACATACCAATAAGTCATTGCAATTTTTTTTCAATTGGAACTACTCAAATACATTTATTAATTGAATAGTTATGAGGTTACTTGGAAAAATGTGACCATGTAATTATTTTCTTATGCTACAAAAAAGCAGTTGTGGATCTATTTGACTCTTCCACAGAAATATAGTCTTGTGCTGGGCATACTTTTTTTTGCATACTTAAGAACATGAGAACATAGGATATGACATGCTGGATAAGACCAAGGTTAATTGAGCCAAGAATCTTGTCTATCATAGTGCCCAATATGGTCACAAATATCTGGAATATCCCAAAAGTACATCTGTTTTTTGTTTCACACTCCCATTGACAAGCAGCAACCTTTCAAAGTGAATCTGGCTAATAATTATTTATAGACATTTACTACAAGAACTTTACCAAACCTCTTTGACCCCCCCTTATGCTAATCATCTTGACCACATCCTCTGGCAACAGATTCTACAGATTGATTCTGCATTGGGTGAAAAAATACTTTTAACAATTTGTGTTAAATTTTCTGGCTGTTAGTTTCATGGAGTGCCCTTTTGTTTGAAAATAATTTGAAAGGGTATGTAACCATCCCATATTTACCCATTCTGACTTACTCATGATTTTATAAATTATCATTTCCCCAGAGGCATACTAAGGGGGGGGGGGTAAGGGGTGGTTTGCCATGGGTGGCAACAAGGGGAGGGGTGCCATTGCCACTGACAGGAAGATTCTACAGCGGTGCGGGACAGTGACGTAGTGGGGGAAATCCCACCAGCAAAATGAAGGACCTGCAGCAGTGGCACAGGCAAGTGTTGCCACTGGCACTCCTGGAGCCAGCAGATGAAGAGGCCAAGCATTGCTGCAGGTGCTCCTGGAGCCAGCGGCCACTGCTGGTCGAAGAAGGGAGAGATTGGCACTATGAGCAGGCCCAGCCTATGAGCGTGCAAAACCATGCAATTGCACAGGGCGGCACACCTGCTGGGGTGGCTTCAGGAGCTGGTAGAGACCGGCATACTCAGTGGGGCAGCATTGGGAGCAGGGAGAAGCTCATAAGGCCACCAGTGGACCCCATCTCACCGGCGGCTGAAGAAAGAAGAAGGAGCCCATTCTCCTACTCCTTCTCGGAGCTGGCATTCGCTGTCCAAAGCACGTGCAGCTAGCATGTTTTCTATGCTGATCTCGTGTCGACCCGATTGCCAAGGCGAGGTCCTGAGGACACGGCCTCGCCTTAAGTAGTAGGCCTAATTAATGTCATTGGGAGGTGCCCCCACAGGTTTTCCCATCTTGGGCCCTTTAAAGGGCTACATGTCGGCCACGCGCACACCTAGGGGCGTGGTCGAGGATGCCGAGGACGTGGAGCCCCGAAGGGAGCCCCGCTGTGAGGCCTATGAGGAGGATGGTGAGCAGGGAGCCCAAGGACGTCATGAACTGGCTGCGGTCACAAGGGAGGGGTGCCCGGAGCTGGTTGAAGGAAGTGCGAGGTGAGCAGGCCCGGCCGCGGTGCTGACGCAGCCGGGAAGTGCAACAGAGAGTCTTATTGGGGTGTGGGGATATGGTGTGTGTGAATGAGAGCTTGACTGGGGTGAATGAGACCTGACTGGAGAGGGGATATGTAAATGAGAGCCTGACTGTGGTGGTGGGGGGGATATGTGAATGGGAGCCTGACTGGACTGTGTATGTAAATAGAAACCTGTCTGGTGTGTGTGTGTGTGTGTGTGTGTGTGTGTATTTCTGTGTGCATGAAAACCTGACTGGGATAGGAATCTGTCTGGGGTGTGTGTGTGTGTGAATGGGAACGTGTCTAGTGTGTGGGCATGTGCATGGGAACCTGCAGAGGTGTGCATGAGTGTGTGTGTATATGGGAATCTGTCTGGTGTGTGTATGTGTATGTGTGAATGGGAACCTTTCAGGGAAGGATGTGTGTGTGTGTATGGGAACCTATCTGGGGTGTATGTATGTGTGTGTGTGTGTGTGTGTGTATGTGTGAATGGGAATCTTTCAGGGGAGAATATGTGTGTGTGTATGAGAATCTATCTGGGGTATGTGTGTGTGTGAATGGGAGCCTGCCTGGGTGTGTGTCTGTGTGTGTGTGTGTGTGAAGAAAATATGTGCTGTCTCACTAATCCATGTCTTACTCAGAATGACTGGAAATAAAACATTTACAGCTATGGAAAGCAGTAAATTTTCCATCCTTACAAGTTTAGCTTATTGGATGTCTGTGTCTACCTTTGTGAAATAATTTATTGTTGTTTGGGAAATTTTTTAAATTTTGTATGAGCTCTTTATTATTGGATGATATTCTATATCTTAGATCAGAGCTTTCCAAAGTGTGTGTCGGGACACATTAGTGTGTCGCCTGTAGTGTGGAGGTGTGTCGCCCGGTCCACAGGGCCGGCGGAAGCAGGGAACTATAGCAGGAAGATCGGCGGGCAGTGGTGGAGCTTACATCACCACGGCCCGAAGAAAAGGGTCACGTTCACTCCTCCTCCTTCCTGCCTGTGCAGCACTGGAAGAAAAACGTTGTCGAAGCCACGTGGGCAGGAAGGAGGAGGAGCATCTGCTGCGTACAGAAGAAGAGCAGCATTAATGGGCCGTTGCGGATCCCACGTCGCGACGGCCCGAGAAGAGGAGGAAACCCGATAGCAGGGCCGCTGCGGATCCCACGTCGCGGCAGCCCGAGAAGAGGAGGAAACCCGATAGCAGGGCCAGGGAAGATCAGGGCCTCTGAAGAGCCCATCCTTCGGCAACCCGTGCAGAGGGACAGCATGTGCCAGTGAGAGCCTGTGCTTGAGCAAGAGAGCATGTAGGAGTGAGCGAGCCTGTGTGTGTGAGAGTGAGACAGCATGTGCACGAGAGAGACAGTATGTATGTATGTATGAGAGAGAGGCATGTGTGAGATTGCATGTGAGTGAGAGCCTGTGTGTGTGAGAATGTGTGAGATAGCGTGTGAGAATGAAACCTGATTGTGTGTTTGAGGGAAGACAGATGGAGAGAAAAGAAATAGAAAAAAAGACCCTGTAAAAGGAATTGGCAAAAAAACAAGAAAGGAAAGGTGGAAAAAAAAGCCTGTGACCAACCGATTAGAAAACTAAGATCAGACAGCAAAGGTAAAAAAAAAAATTACTTTTTAGTGATTGGCACATGTAATCTTTGGGAATGTGCAAGAGTAGCACTTTCTCTATGCCGATCTCACAATGTACGAGATCAGCATGGAGGAAGTGGAAGCCTGCAAATATTTATTATGAGATAGGTTGTGTTGTGAAACATTTTATTTATGTATATATTTAAGGAAACATACATAAATTGTTGAAATACATTTTGTTTGTTTAACCTTTAACTTCTGGTTTGCTGGTAGACTGAATTACTGTGTCACGAAATTATGTTTGTCTAAAAAGTGTGTCACCAACATGAAAAGTTTGGAAAGCTCTGTCTTAGATCATTATAAAATGAATATTTCCAAGTATGGTTTTACTAATATGATTGATTTACGTTCCTTGATTTTATTGTTTGATGAATGATTTATGAGGACTGGTGATGTTTCTGTTTCTGCATTGCATTCAAAGTCTGGCTTGTTGTGATTTGTGGTTTCTGGTTCAGTTTCTGTTTATAGTTTATAGTCTCTTTATTCTGAATTTTGTGAGAGTGAGTCTGTGTTCTGCATGTTTAATTGAGGTGGGGTATTTTGTGTTAAAAAGAATGAGGAGGGGGCAGCAGAGTAATTGTTCGCACAGGGCAGCAAAAATGCTAGCACTGGCCCTGCCTATGAGAGTAAGTGCTGGTGTGTGTATGTGTTGTGTGTATGAAGATGTGTGTGGGGGTGAGTGGGTGTATGAGTGTATGAGGGTGTGTGTGGGGATGTGTGCGTATATGTGTGTATTAAGGAAAGTGGGTGTATGTGGGGGTGTGTATGAGGGTGTGTGTGTGTGTGTGTGTATGTATATATGAGGGTGTGTGTGTATGTGTGAGAGGGTGTGTGTGGGTTTGAGTGTATGTGTGAGAGGGTGTGTGTGGGTGTGTGTGTATGAGCGTGTGTGTATGGGGATGTGTGGGTATATGTGTGTATTAAGGAAAGTGGGTGTATGTGGGGGGTGTATGAGGGTGTGTGTGTGTGTGTATGTATGAGAGGGTGTGTGAGGGTTTGTGTGTATAAGGGTGTATGAGAGGGTGTGTGTGTGTATTTGTGTATGTGTGAGAGGGTTTGTGTGGGTGTGTGTGTATGAGGGTGTATTAGAGGGTATGTTTGTGTGTGTGTATGTGTATGAGAGGGTGTGTGGGTTTGTGTGTAGGGGTGTATGAGAGGATGCCTGTGTGTGTATGAGTCAGTGAGTGTGTGTGTGCCTGTGTGTATATGTATGAGAGGGTACCTGTGTGCAGAGGTGGGGGTGGGAATGAGAGAGAGGAAGCATGTGTGTGTGTGTGTGCATGGGTGAGATAGGAATCATTTGTGAGAGATACAGAGGAATCGTGTATGTGGATGGGGTGGGGTGAGAGAGAGAGGAAGCATGTGTGTGTGTACATGGGTGAGACAGGAATCATGTGTGAGAGATACAGAGGAGGCGTGTATGTGGGTGGGAGTGAGAGTGTGTGCACGTGGGTGAGACAGGAATCATGAGTGATACAGAGGAAGCATGTATGTGTGAGAGAGAGAGACAAAGGAAACGTGTGTGTCTGTCTCTTTCACACACACACACACACACTCAAGCTCCCTCTGTCTCTCACCAAGCATGTATGTGTGTGAGAGGCAGAGAGAGCATATTTTGTTTGTGTCTGTTTGTGTGTGTGTGTATATACCCCAGTTCACGACAATCTCAGGGTGACAGGTATGGAGAGTGGGGGATTTTTAAAATCCTTAGTTTTGATTACTGGATGTTATTTGATGTCTGCTGTTTTGAAATATTTTTCCAATATATAGGAATTTTTTTAAAATTTGTACAGAGCTTCTAATTATTGAATATTCTATTCAACAGCTGTTTTGAAATTTATATTTTTTAGTATGGTTTTACTTTTCTGATTGATTTATATTTCTTGATTGTATTGTTTTGCGGAATAGTGATTTTATGCTTTTCCATTGTTGTAATGCATACAGAATCTGGCTTGTGGATTCTAGTTCAGTTTTTGTCTGCATGAGTGTGTGTGTGTGTGTGTGTGTGTGTGTGTGTGTGTGTGTGTGTGTGAGAGAGAGAGAGAGAGAGAGAGAAGAGAGAGGAAGCATGTGTGTGTGTGTGTGTGTGTGTAGGTGTTAGTGTATGAGAGACACAGAAGAAGCTTGTGTGTATGTGAGAAAGACGGATGAAGCATTTCTGTGTGAGAGAGGAAGCATGAGTGTGTGAGAGAGGTATAATCCTAAGATTGTTGTACATTGGGGGTAAGCATGAACATGCACACATGCACAATAAGCTCCCTCTCTCTCATACACAGACATATATGTGCTTGGTGAGAGACAGAGGGAGCATATGTGTGTATGTGAGGGACCCACACACACACTATTTCTCTGTACCTCTCTCACACATACACTTCCTCTGTGTGTCTCTCACACAGAGACATGCTTCCTCTATGTCTTTCTTACATGTTAACACAAACACACACACACACACACAGACACACACACATACACACTTCCTCTCTCTCTCTCTCTCTCTCTCTCACACACACACACACATGCAGACAAAAACTGAACTGGAAACCTCAAGCCAGATTCTGTATACAGTGCAACAAAGGAAAAGCAGAAAATCACTATTCCTAAAAACAATAGAGCAGGAGATTTTTAAAATCCTTATTAGTTTTAATTATTAGGTGTTGTTTGATATGTATGCTATTTTGAAATATTGTATTGATGTTTAGGAAATTTTAAAATTAGGTATTGGGGTGAGGGGGAGGGGGTGCCTAAGAAGTATCTGCACCTGGTGCCAAATACTCTCTGTATTTCCCTTCTCAGTCTCCCCTTTTCCAAGTCTTTCTTCATAAGGGAGCCATTCCATGCCCTTTATCATTTTTGCTGCTCTTCTCTGTACCTTCTCTAGTTTCACTATGCCTTTTTTGTGACAAAGTGATCAGAAATGCAGACAATAATCAAGGTGCTGTCACACCATGGATAGACCTGAAAGCCCTTTGGGCAGTTATTAAAATAGTCTTCTTAATATATTTGCTTTTGTCAGCCAAATAAAATATTATTATTATAGTTTTGTTTATAGTAAATTATTTTTATATAATAAGTTAGATTACAGAATATAGCTTACAGTTTGGGAGCCTTAAATACTGAGATTTAAACCCTGTTAAAAGAACTTAGGCTTTTACTATGTACAAAAAATAAAATGAATTACCATTGTAGTCTCTGCGATGGATCCAAAGCTGTTTACAAATATGTTGCATGTGACATTTACTGGTGGGCCTGTAGATAAACAATATTTTTATGAAACATATTAATATATTTTAAGCACATGCAATTCATTTATGGTTGGTTAGTGAAATGATTGGAATTCATATTTGGGAATTCATCCTGCTTGGCAGGATCAACAGTTTCCTCTCACTCTCTCTAGTAGTCTTTCAGCCAGATACTAGCCAGGTTTGATCCTGCCTGGCCAAGGGCTCATAGGGAGCCCAAGACACCCGCTAATCCATTGCTGTCAGGTTAATATACAATAAATACTGGGGTTCAAACCTTTTTTAAATGAAAGGATCTAGTAACTTCCATCAAAAGAAGAAAAAACATCAAAGAAAAAACATATATGCAGATCTATAATATTTTGCCATATCACCATCATTATATATATATTGAAAAATCGCCACTAGTGACTTTATATTTCATCCTCATATGTCTTCTAAAAATCTTTTTAAAAGTTTTGAATATTGATATTTTTATAACGGAGGAAAAGGCTTCAGATCTCTCAAATGCAAGAGACTTGCATCTTAATTTTAAGGCTAAGATTTGTTAAATGTATTTCATAAAATTAATTTTTATTATTATTATTGCGGTATCTTCTTTTCAAAGTACCAAAATCAATTCCTGAGGCAGCCCTGTGGTGAAACAATGGCCCTGTGAAAAATGAAGGAGGATTTTCTGATTAATGATTAGGGATGTGAATAGTTTTTCAACGATTAAAATTTTCGTCCGATAATGTTAATATCGTCTTAAATCGTTATAGAACACGATACAATAGAAATTCTAACGATTTATCGTTAAAAATCGTTAAATCGTGTTAGTGCGCACTAAATCGAGTTAGTGCGCACTAACTGAAAATGATACAAATAAACACTTTCCAGGTCACTGAAGGTCAGTTAGGAATGAATATGTGTTCCTATTGGCTGGCTGCCCTCTTATCTATTGATGTTACCAAGGTTACCACTGAGGTGATGGTTGGGGGGATGGGAAATGGAACTGGAAACTAACGAACACCAACAGAAAATGAAACAAAGTGTTCACACTTCCCAGGTCAGTAAAGGTCACTTAGGAATGAATATGTATGTATGTATTCCTATTGGCTGGCTGTGCTCTTATCTATTGATGTTACCAAGGCTAACACTGAGGTAATGGTTGGGGGGATGTGAAATGGAAACAGTTGGAAGCTTGACAAAAAAAGTAATGTAATGATCAGCACTCACGTGACTAGAACTTGTTTGTTTATTATTTTTGTTAGCAGGCACCTGAAATGCTAGTGCATGTTGAATTTGCCAATCACTGTGCATTTTAGAAAGGTGGTCCTGGCTGGAACTGTACACAGTTCAAATATATGTAATTGATTGTTGGTAAGTGTATTTTTTAAGTAGCCACACTGGCACAAGTATGTTTACTTTTCCTCCTACTTAACTCACTAGCTCAGCTTTGTAAGAAGGGCTTCTCTGCTTGTGTGTTGTTTTTGTTTGGTGTGAGGAGAGCAGAAACATCAGATCTTTATTCAATCTACTACAGTCATCTCTTACAGTGCCCTATCCCTATTAATACCAGGAGTGTTGTGATCTTCCTGCACACAGTGCCCTAACCCTGATACCAGTCTGAGACAGCTCCCTCCCTGCATTACTAGTGAGAGGCTGGCTTCACAGACAGGGGGGAGCTGCCTGACCCTCACTCCTGACTTCCCCCATGTCCCAGCTAGTGAATGGTGTGTGGGTGAGGGGGGGGGGGAGGATGGTGAAGTCTGAGACAGCTCCCTCCCTGCATTACTAGTGAGAGGCTGGCTTCACAGACAGGGGGGAGCTGCCTGACCCTCACTCCTGACTTCCCCCATGTCCCAGCTAGTGAATGGTGTGTGGGTGAGGCGGGGGGGGGAGGATGGTGATGTCTGAGACAGCTCCCTCCCTGCATTACTAGTGAGAGGCTGGCTTCACAGACAGGGGGGAGCTGCCTGACCCTCACTCCTGACTTCCCCCATGTCCCAGCTAGTGAATGGTGTGTGGGTGAGGGGGGGGGGGAGGAGGATGGTGAAGTCTGAGACAGCTCCCTCCCTGCATTACTAGTGAGAGGCTGGCTTCACAGACAGGGGGGAGCTGCCTGACCCTGACCCTCACTCCTGACTTCCCCCATGTCCCAGCTAGTGAATGGTGTGTGGGTGAGGGGGGGGGGGGAGGATGGTGAAGTCTGAGACAGCTCCCTCCCTGCATTACTAGTGAGAGGCTGGCTTCACAGACAGGGGGGAGCTGCCTGACCCTCACTCCTGACTTCCCCCATGTCCCAGCTAGTGAATGGTGTGTGGGTGAGGGGGGGGGGGAGGATGGTGAAGTCTGAGACAGCTCCCTCCCTGCATTACTAGTGAGAGGCTGGCTTCACAGACAGGGGGGAGCTGCCTGACCCTCACTCCTGACTTCCCCCATGTCCCAGCTAGTGAATGGTGTGTGGGTGAGGGGGGGGGAGGATGGTGAAGTCTGAGACAGCTCCCTCCCTGCATTACTAGTGAGAGGCTGGCTTCACAGACAGGGGGGAACTGCCTGACCCTCACTCCTGACTTCCCCCATGTCCCAGCTAGTGAATGGTATGTGGGTGAGGGGGGGGGGGAGGAGGATGGTGAAGTCTGAGACAGCTCCCTCCCTGCATTACTAGTGAGAGGCTGGCTTCACAGACAGGGGGGAGCTGCCTGACCCTCACTCCTGACTTCCCCCATGTCCCAGCTAGTGAATGGTGTGTGGGTGAGGGCGGGGGGGGGGGGGGGGGAGGAGGATGGTGAAGTCTGAGACAGCTCCCTCCCTGCATTACTAGTGAGAGGCTGGCTTCACAGACAGGGGGGAGCTGCCTGACCCTCACTCCTGACTTCCCCCATGTCCCAGCTAGTGAATGGTGTGTGGGTGAGGGGGGGGAGGATGGTGAAGTCTGAGACAGTTCCCTCCCTGCATTACTAGTGAGAGGCTGGCTTCACAGACAGGGGGGAGCTGCCTGACCCTCACTCCTGACTTCCCCCATGTCCCAGCTAGTGAATGGTGTGTGGGTGAGGGGGGGGGGGGGAGGATGGTGAAGTCTGAGACAGCTCCCTCCCTGCATTACTAGTGAGAGGCTGGCTTCACAGACAGGGGGGTGCTGCCTGACCCTCACTCCTGACTTCCCCCATGTCCCAGCTAGTGAATGGTGTGTGGGTGAGGGGGGGGGAGGATGGTGAAGTCTGAGACAGCTCCCTCCCTGCATTACTAGTGAGAGGCTGGCTTCACAGACAGGGGGGAGCTGCCTGACCCTCACTCCTGACTTCCCCCATGTCCCAGCTAGTGAATGGTGTGTGGGTGAGGGGGGGGGAGAGGAGGATGGTGAAGTCTGAGACAGCTCCCTCCCTGCATTACTAGTGAGAGGCTGGCTTCACAGACAGGGGGGAGCTGCCTGACCCTCACTCAAGCAGAGAAGCCCTTCTTACAAAGCTGAGCTAGTGAGTTAAGTAGGAGGAAAAGTAAACATACTTGTGCCAGTGTGGCTACTTAAAAAATACACTTACCAATAATCAATTACATATATTTGAACTGTGTACAGTTCCAGCCAGGACCACCTTTCTAAAATGCACAGTGATTGGCAAATTCAACATGCACGTGTCTGCTAACAAAAATAATAAACAAAGAAGTTCTAGTCACGTGAGTGCTGATCATCACATGTCAAGCTTCCAACTGTTTCCATTTCACATCCCCCCAACCATTACCTCAGTGGTAACCTTGGTAACATCAATAGATAAGAGCACAGCCAGCCAATAGGAATACATATTCATTCCTAAGTGACCTTTACTGACCTGGGAAATGTGAACACTTTGTTTCATTTTCTGTTGGTGTTCATGAGTTTCCAGTTCCATTTCCCATCCCCCCAACCATCACCTCAGTGGTAACCTTGGTAACATCAATAGATAAGAGGGCTGCCAGCCAATAGGAAACCATATTCATTCCTAACTGACCTTCAGTGACCTGGAAAGTGTCTATTTGTATCATTTTGAGTTAGTGCGCACTAAATCGAGTTAGTGCGCACTAACGGGGAGTTAGTGCGCACTAATCAGAAAAAACAATTTTTAACGATTTTTCAACGAAATAATCATGCCAAACACGATTTTCTTCTCCTGCCACACGATTTCTATCGTTAAGACGATATGGAAAATGATTCACATCTCTATTAATGATTACAGTTTTTGAACCTCAAGGCAAGTTTCTTGCATTTGAGACTTTTGAAGTCTCTTCATCTTTAAAAAAAAAAAATCATTTCATTGCCAGCTTATATTTGGATTCATGTCACAATCACTGAGAAAAGGATTTCACATGGATTATTTATCACAGGAACCTATCCTGTCTTGTTAATGCTAAGATATCATTCGCTAGTTGTTGTGAGGTTGAAATTGTCCTGCTGGTACGCCACACTTTGATTCAGGGTTTCAAATAACAATATTTCCTTATGTACACATAACAGGATCATAACACAGAAGCTGGATTACTAACTGTAAGCATATCAGGTAATTTAGACAGGTTGTAGTTTTGGCAATGACAATTTAGGTATGAGGTGTAAAGATCCATTACTGAGTGCTCCTCTGGCCTGCATGTTTCACTGCAAGCCACTTTAACTGTCTGTCTAGTCTTCCCAGTTCTGGGCTCCTTCCAAGCAGCCATCTTCTTTCTTGTATAGGCCTGTACTTATATATTTATTTATTTACTTATTTACTTATTTAATTAATTTCTTTGTTTTTCTATACCGATGTTCATCGGACATATCACACCGGTTTACAGCCTAACGGAGGAGCCTATTAATGTAGACTTCTTGTTTTACATTGAAACATTGTAACATTTTAGATTGAACTTTGTAACATTTTACATTGAACTTTGCAACATTTTACATTGAACTTTGTAACATTTTGCATTGGACTTTATAAAAACTTGCATTGAATTTCATATAATATTGCATTGATAACATTTTGCATTGAAACTTTGTAGCATGCATGTTGATTGGTCTGTGAGGAGTTGTTATAAATTTTATTAGCATCTAGTGTAGTAAGAAATCTTGGGTTTTTGGGTTGTGGGGTTGATTACATTATGTGGTTATGTGGTTCTGTGGTGGGTGCTGTGGGTGAGGGGGAGAATGTGTAAGCACCGGTGGGGCATGTCTTCATGTGTGGGGTGATGGGTGGTGGGTGGTAGTTGGGTATGCTTTTTTGAAGAGCCATGTTTTGAGCCTGAGTTGAGGTGGTAGGCTGTTCCAGAGTATTGGGCCTGCTACTGTTAGGGATTGTTCCCTTGTTGAGGTTAGGTGGGCCATTTTTGATGATGGTGTATGAATGAGACCAGTGTTCGTGGATCAGAGTGTACTATGAGTGGATTGAAAGTGAAGGGCAGGGCTCTGCCAGTCGAATTTTTCAGTGTATAGCGCTTTGTGTATGAGTGTTAGAACTTTGTATTAGAGATGTGAATCAGAAGCGGAATCGGTTCAGTTCCGATTCAAATCTTATAATTTTTATCGTCCGGCCCGATTGGTTTTTTGTTTATCGGCTGCGCCCGATCCAATAAACAAAAAACCCACCCGACCCTTTAAAACTGACCCCTTAGCCTCCCCCACCCTCACGACCCCCCCAAACATGTTTTAAAATTACCTGGTGGTCCAGTGGGGGCGCGGGGAACAATCTCCCACTCTCAGGCCATCGGCTGTGCTAATAAAAATGGCACCGATGGCCCTTTGCCCTTACCATTGACAGGGTATCCGTGCCATTGGCCGGCCCCTGTCACATGGTAGGAGCACTGGATGACCGACGCCATCTTTAAAGATGGCTTTAAAGATGGCGCCGGCCATCCAGTGCTCCTACCATGTGACAGGGGCCGGCCAATGGCACGGATACCCTGTCACATGGTAAGGGCAAAGGGCCATCGGCGCCATTTTTATTAGTGGCAGCCAACGGCCCGAGAGCGGGAGATCGCTCCCGGCACCCTCACTGGAGCACCAGGTAATTTTAAAACATTTTTGAGGGGGTCAGGAGGGTGGGGGAGGCTAAGGACTCAGTTTTAAAGGGTCGGGGTGGGTTGTTTTTTTATCGGGCCATCAGCGCCATTTTTATTAGTGGCAGCTGACGGCCTGAGAGTGGGCGATCGGTCCCGGGGCATCCACTGGACCACCAGGTGATTTTAAAATGTTTTGGGGGGGTTGGGAGGGTGGGGGAAGGTAAGGGATTAGTTTTAAAGGGTCGGGTGGGTTAAGGGGTTGTTTTGGTGTGCCGGTTTTCCCGCCCCCCCCCCCAAATAACTCCCGTTAGTGGACACAAACCCGATTAATGATTTTTCACGATAAATCAGGGAAATTTCTATTGTATCGCACTCTTTAACGATTGTTGATGATTTAAAAAATATCGGACGATATTTTAAATCGTCAAAAAATGATTCACATCCCTACTTTGTATTGAATCCTATGTGTAATGGGCAGCCAGTGTAGGCTTTTGAGGATTGGTAAGATGTGTTCAGATTTTTTGGTATTAGAGAGTGATCTTGCTGCTGCATTTTGGAGCAATTGGAGTGGCCTGAGGGTGTTGGATGGGAGGCCCAGGAGTAGGGCATTACAGTAGTCGAGTTTGGAGAAAAGCAGAGCTTAGAGAACTGTTCTGTAGTCTTGGGCATAGAGGAGTGGTTTGATTCTTTTGAGTATTTGCAGTTTGAAGAATCCATCCTTTATTATTGATTTGATATGATTCTTCATATTGAGTTCATTGTCGATGATTACACCGAGATCTCTGGCTGAGGAGGTTATTCTGTCGTCTTTTGCAGGTGCTGGGTTGTGGTCTTTGAGGGTTGAGATGGTCTTGTTGTTGATGTGAAGTATTTCAGTTTTGCTGTGGTTGAGGTTGAGGGACATTTGAGATTGCAGTTGTGTTATCTTCAGGGGGAGGTTGTCCCAGGTTTTTTGTGTGTTTGTGATAGTTTCTTTTATGGGGAGGAGAATCTGCACATCATCTGCATATAGGAAGTAGGTTAGATTTAGTCCGGTTAGAAGCGTACAGAGAGGTAGGATGTAAATGTTGAAGAGGGTGGAGGAGAGGGATGAGCCTTGAGGTATACCATGTGTAAGGGGGATTTGTTTGGATTTGGTGGAGTTAAGTCTGACTTTGTATGACCGGTTTGTCAGGTATGATTTGAACCACTTGAGTGTGGTGTTGCAAAGACCGATGTCACTTAGTCTGTTTAGTAAGGTTTCATGGTTGACAGTGTCGAAGGCAGCAGAGATGTCGAGTAGGATGAGGAGGTATGATTGGCCGCGGTCCAGGTCTCTGAGGATGTGGTCTATGAGGGAGAAGAGGAGCATTTTGGTGTTGAAGTGTTTTCTGAATCCGTGTTGGGATGGGGATAGGATGTTGTCATTTTCCAGGTGTGCTGTGAGTTGACGGTTGATGATTTTTTCAAGGATCTTGGCGAGGAAGGGAAGGTTGGAGATGGGTTGGTAATTGGATGGATCGGCTTTGTTGAGTTGTGCTTTTTTAAGGATTGGTTTGATGCTGGCACACTTGAGAGAGTCAGGGAAAGTACCTTTTTCAAGTGATATATTAACTATGTCTGCTATGGGTCTGGCTATGGTGTTTGGGATTTGTTTTAGGAGTTTTATAGGAATGGGGTCAATGTGGTGGGCAGCTGGGTTTAGTTTTTGAATTATCGATTCTACTTCGGTTGATGCAACTGTTTCAAATTGGGTCCAAGATGCTGTGGAGAGATGTGCTAAGTTGGCTGCAGGCTGGTTGGTGTGTGGATTGGTGGCAATTATTTTAGCAATTTTGTTGTTGAAGTAGTTGGCGAGTTCTTCACAATTTCTGGTGGAGTATTCTTGATGAGGTGTGTCGGTGGTAGGTTGTATCAGGTCTGAGACGTATGAAAATAAGATTTTGGGGTTAAATTGGTGGTCATGAATCTTTTTGGAGTAGTAACCCCTTTTGGCCTTTTCAATGTCTGTTCTGTAGATGTGTAGTATGGTTCTGTATCTGTCTTTTAGTTGGGGGGATGGATCTTTTCTCCATTTTTTTTCTGATTGTCTTAGAAGGTGCTTGATGTTTTTTAGGTCAGGTGTGTACCAGGGTATTTTGTGTTTGTTAGTGGTGTTGATTACTTTTTTGATGGTTGGGCATTTGATCTTTGCAACTTCTGTGTTGATGGCTGTCCAAGAGTTCATGGTGATGTTTGCATCGCTCATGTCGAGATCTTTTAGTTTAATTGGTAGGTTTTCGGTGAGTTTGTTGAGTGGGCATAGTTTGTTGAATTTGATGATTTATGATGAGTTATGATGAGGCAGTCTCAGCAGTCAGTTGCCAGAGCTTGGTCCTACTTTCCTGCCCTCATATTCTGGATCCATTCCTGTATCCAGAAGACTGCATTATCTTCAGCTTCTACCTTCAGTGCTCCTATTTGTTCTCTTACCTGCGCTCCTGGTTTTCTGGTTACAGACCTCTCACTCCCTGTTTATGCCAGGGTTTAACCTTGTTTCTCATGCCTTCATGACCACCAGCAAGAGGGTTCATCCCAAAAGGAAGGTGGCTGGCCTAAGTAGAAGTCTCTCTTTCTGTGGTAGCCTGAATTTGACTGCCCTGGCATTTGTCTGCTTATTTCTGGAGCAACTCCAGATGGCAACTGTCACACAAGGCTTCTCAGTCAAGGTCTAGGTAAACTAGAAATAATCAACACTTCAGATATGCACAAGGCATTTATGAAGGCTCATGTGGCCACTCAGTCTCTCAGATTGGCTCTTCCAGCATTCTAATTGCTGAAAGCACTAAAGTGTTCCCAGAGTGCCCTTTTGAATCTCTGAGGACCAATCATGATCTTCAGGGTAAAATACCTGGATGTTGCATCAAGTCTATATAAGTCTGCATGTCTTTGAACCACTCTATTGCTCAGTGGCAGAACACCAGCCTCCAACTGGAGCAAGCTTGCAGCTTGAGGCTAGGCTAGACAATGCATTATTTTCCCTAAGAGATTTTTATGATTAATCAATTTTAACTCAGATTCTTAACAGTAGGGAGGGGTCTGGAGGATAGAACAATAGAAAAGGAATATGTTTACTCACATCATGTAAAAGATGGTTTGGAGAAGTCTATTGTAATGTTCTGCAGAAGTAAATTGCATGGGGTAGCTGTGCCTTTGGTGGAATGAAGCTGGACAACCACCTCACTAATATTTTAATTAATAAAAGGACAAGGTTTATCTTTCTGGTGGTGGTAGGTTTAAAAATCACCATGTATGGATAATGCAGTTATTATATTACAAATAAAGTTGTGGTCATATTGGCATCATTATTTAAAGGTAAGGAAAGACTAGGTAGCAGTGGGTGGAAGACATGTACCCAAAATATAAGAGTATGGTGTGCACATATTAAAGTAAATTTTAAAAGCCCACTGTGTGTAAGAAACGGGGGTTATGAACATGGCCGGGCCTTGCGTGCGCCGCACACATTTTACAAAGGCCACACATATAACTCCTGTTAGAGCACCGAAGTGCTGGGCTGAAAGAAAGGGGCAGGCCAGGAGGTATGGTCTGGATGGGGAGGGGTGGGATGGAAGGTGGGCCAGGACTGCGCCATTTGATGCTGTCTCTGGGAAGTGCATGCTTGCAGTCGGCCAGCGTGTGGAAATTACTTCTGCTCCAGAGGAGCAGTAAGCAGTAAAATAAAAAATTTGGGGTTAGTTAGGTTAGGATTTGGGGGAGGGGAGGGAAGGGGAAGGGGGAGGAAGGGTAGGGTTAGGGATTGGAAAGTTTGCTCCCAGTCCACTCCTTAATTAGAGCGGACTGGGAGGGAACTGGGGGAGACCCGGTTGCGCTGTGCGTAGCTTATAAAATCTTTCCCCCTACGCGCGCAAATCTCGGGCCACCCGCTCAGGCACATGCAAATTTTAAAATCCAGCATGTATGTGTGTGTGGCCATCGGATTTTATAATATTCATGCGCCGGTGTGCACATGTTATAAAATCGGCACATCCATATGTGGGTGCCAGGAACCGCGTGCACATAGACATGCCTGCGGACTTTTCAAAATCAACCCCCATTATGCATGTCATACAGATAAATTCCATGTGTTACAAATATTTGAAATAAGTTGTGCAACAAAACAAGATATGATTTTTAGATGTCAAACAAATAAGAATGACAAGCATCTAAAACTGTTCACTTGGTTAATATAGACTATAACAATATTATTTAAAAGATAAATATTCTATCACTAATTATTCTGGAATGAAAAAAATGCATTGAATTTTAAAAAAGCAAGTTTAGAAATTACCTTTAAAATTTGGTCTAATTCTTGCATCATAACCCGATGTCCTACCCATCAGTTTGTCTAGGAAATCAGATGGTGACATTGGCATACTACGAGACCTTGCACTGTTGGTTTCTTTTGTAGCCACCAAACTAGAAACAAGAAAACAACACATTTCATAAGGCATGATTTCTGATAGTTGTATCACATATGTCAGTCATTCTGTTGATCAGGAAGGCAATACCATACCTTAATACATTGTTGGTCTTTACCTTTAAATGTTTTAAAATTATCTTTTTAATGTCCTCTAATTCTTTGGTTTTTGTTTGAATAAAATATGACAGTCTTGTGTTATATTTGCTAACTTAATTTCTTTGATAGCATTACGTCTAAATCAAGTTCAACATCAGCTAGTGAATTTGCAGAGGAAAATAATGGGCTCAAATAAATGTTTATGTTTACATTTGCATTAGTAGAATCTCAAAATATGAGAAGGTTTCATAGATGGTTTGCTATCAAATTAATGAGATCCAGTATGATAAATGCCATTAGAAAAAAATAATATTTCAACTTGAACTGTTTAATAGAAAATTTCCTTTTCCTTATACTGAAATAAAAAATCATGGTTTTAACAGAAGATGTATTAAGAAACAACTCCAGGGCAATGTCTTAAGGTGAGCTGCTGCATAGACCAGCCTGGCTTATGTTTCATAAGGAAGATTGTTTAATTGAAGATGTTCTTGCAGATTCATTTCAAAATTTGGGGTCTGAGTAAGGTGTATTTTGGCCCTTCCTTTAATACTATTGGAGGTATCATAGAGTATGTTCCAGGGGATTCTGAATGTTGTTTCTGAAGCAATGTTGAGCATTTCAGAATATCCAGAATTCGTGAACTCCTACAGACCATGGAACTGTATTACAGGGAATTGTTCATTTTATTAGGATTGTACTTTTTGAGGTTGTTTTTTGAATATTTGTACATTATGAAATAATTTTGAGAAACAATTTTGAAATTTACACTTGGATGTTTTGCAAAATAACATTAAAAAATTGCTGAAAAATTGCACTCTGAGGATTAAAACATTATATACAAGCTGGAACTGATTGTCTTCCACTCGATAATAAGCTGGGACTGGTTGTTTACTGCCTAACATTCCCAATATTTATGAAATCCTGTCGCAATGAAAACACCTCAGACGGTCTTCAGGGTGAAGCGTCTCTCCCAGGCTTTTGGGAAGCCTGCTCTTTTATTGTAAATGATCTCATAGCATTTCATATGATACATACGTCACATATTTACTGCTACAATATTTCCACATAAATGTTTATGCTGACCTTTTACTACGTGGGTGCAAGTGGGCAGTAGGTGCAAGCGGTCAGTCTTCAGGCAGGGAGGGGGGAGGTCATTAGCTGGTCATTTGTACTAAACTATCTAGGTGTGAAAGGCACATAAATGCAAGTAGGTCATGAGCTGCTGCAAGAGCTTTGCACTAAATATGTTTCCTGCTGACTTCCTGTTAGCTGGAGGCTGTTCATATGCTGCGGTCAGAGTATGACATTTTCTTTACACTAAGCGTAGGCCTAAGGAGAAAACAGTCAGACGTGGCAATGGAGTTTTTCTTCCCATGACGTGGTTTTCCAGCTGCCTGGAAAGCCAAACTCCTCCCCCACAAAATCCCTTTGAGAATTTTTTGTTTTTTTTATATTCTTTATATTTTCTTGTATTTGACATATGTGATTTAGGAATACACCACTATGTTTCTATGGTTTAATAGATATTACATAATCCTTTATTTTCAAGGGATCAATTACTATGTGGTCCATATTCAAAGCTGTTAAGCGGGATAATTCACAAGATGTCTAGCTAAATGGCAATTTTTTTGAATATCGGGGTTCTAAACTGACTAGATTTTAGCTGGATAAGTCATTATTTGTCTAAAGTCTAGTTGAAGAAAAAAGGAGGCATATCGGAGGGCAATCCAGGGTGGGGTAATATTATCCAACTAACTTAGCCAATTTTCATTTTAAACAGGCTAACTGGATCAATCATAAAATTGCATTAGGGCCATATGGTACAATAAAAGGGTTCGAACATGTGTTAAACATGCAATATTTAGTGCCTGGTTGCAAACAGAATGTTAGGGATTATTAGGAAGGGAATGGAAAATAAAACGGAGGATGTCATAATGCCTTTGTATCACTCCATGGTGAGACCACACCTTGAATACTGTGTACAATTCTGGTCACCACTTCTAAAAAAGGATATAGCTGCACTGGAGAAAGTGCAGAGAAGGGCAACCAAAATTATATGAGGCATGGAACAAATGCCCTATGAGGAAAGACTAAAGAAGTTAAGGCTGTTCAGTTTGGAGAAGAGACAACTGAGGGGGGATATGATAGAAGTCTACAAAACCATGAAAGGACTTGAACAAGTTAATGTAAATCGGTTATTTACTCTCTCAGATAATAGAGGGACCAGGGGGGCACTCCATGAAGTTAGCAAGTAGCTCATTTAAAACAAATAAAAGAAAATTCTTTATCACTCAGAGCATAGTTAAAGTCTGGAATTCATTGCCAGTGGTTGTGGTTTCAGCAGTTAGTGTAACTGGGTTTAAAAAAGGTTTGGATAAGTTCCTAGAGGTTAAATCCATAAACTGCTATTGTGGTAATTAATAAGCAATAGTAGATTGTGATCTAGCTAATATTTGGGTACTTGCCAGGTACATGTGACTTGGATTGGCCACTGCTGGAAACAGGATACTGGGCTTCATGGACCCTTGGTCTGTCCCAGTATGGCATTTCTTAAGTTCTTATGCTAATATGCAAATAAGATAAAGAGTATGCAAATGCTAAAAATATGCAAATTAGGGATTCCAACAAATAAAGCAGTGAAATAATGCACAATAACACAAATTTTAATATCAGAAATAAAAACACCATTTTTTTGTGGTAGTGGTCCAAAAAGTTTTTATCATGGGACAGTGGCCATTTTGTGGAACACAGCTATTATCGTGTGTGATAAAATGAGGCCTTCTGTCAGACACATCTACCGAGGACTCCTGGGCTAATTAAAATACCTTTTCTTACCTTATCTGTCTTCCTAATGCTAAATGGGAAAGTTTAAATGTAGCAGGATACTGACTGTTCAGTATGACAGCAACAGTATGGCAGCGATGACAGCAACAAGAACAGCAAGAACTACAACAACAACATGCAAGGAAGCTCCAAACCCCTCCAAGGGAAGTCCCAGCACCAGAGCCAGAGCCACTGGGCCAGCAGATTGAGCATCCTGGCCCATGGCAGCACTGGCCATGCAGGAGGGCAAGGCTGCGATAAAGGCAGTGCATCTTTCATCCATGAACCAGATTGCTGTGCATGCCAGAAGGACATTTGGTTAGCAGGTATTGCCTCAGCTCTCAGGTTATCATGGAATTATATGAAGAATTCAGAGGGGATCTGGATTCAGTCATGGAAAGGTCTCATGCTATACTGGGCCTCACCAAACTTTTGTGCACCCTCCATTTCATGGCATCTGGCTCCTTCCAAACAATATTTGGGGCAATTAGGGGAATGTCCCAAATCTCATTTTCCTACTGCTGGGCCAGGTCATAACAGCTGTACTTACCCACATTAAAGAGTACTTAGCATTTCCTCGTGAAAGGCAGGACTTGCTGGAATTGAAGAGATGGTTTTATGCCATTGTCTACTTTCCAAATGTTCAGTGTGCTATCGACTACACTCTCATAACCATCATCCCACCCCTTCATAGGGAAGAGATCTATTGTAACAGAAAGGTCTTCCAATCCATCAATGTACAAATGGCCTGTGATGCTCGAATGTGCAACTCTGATGAGGTTTCCAGGTACCTGGGAGCCTAGTCTGTTAGTCTGCCTATTGCCAGGCAACAGAATTGGAATACTCTTATAAAAGCCAAAAGTCCACAACAAGCAACAAACAAAGATTTGGCTAAAGAGAACTCTATATGTGTTCTCTAGCAACCATCATACATGGCCACAGTAAGCTGGGTGGCTTATATATGCAAGCTCGTATGGCTACTGGGCTTGAATAATCATCGGTTGCTGAGAATCTTAGAAAGTGCTACCACTAGGTGCCAAACAACTACCGTGTGAGCACTTATCTGATTCCACATGTAGAAGATTTATGCATATAACCCTGAAGGGCTGCTCCAACACTGCGGTGTTTCGGAGTGTTAGACTCCTTCCTCAGGGATCCTTCAGGATATGCTTATGGTATGAGCCTTTTGGTTGCAGTCAATACGCACGCTCGTAGAATTTCAAGGCACTTGAAGAAGTGAAACCTCGCAGCGGCTGTGCTGCCTGTCATCCTGCAGCACAGCCGCTGCGAGGTTTCACTTCTTCAAGTGCCTTGAAATTCTACGAGCGTGCGTATTGACTGCAACCAAAAGGCTCATACCATAAGCATATCCTGAAGGATCCCTGAGGAAGGAGTCTAACACTCCGAAACACTCCGAAACACTCCGAGCTTGCATATATAAGCCACCCAGCTTACTGTGGCCATGTATGATGGTTGCTAGATAACACATATAGAGTTCTCTTTAGCCAAATCTTTGTTTGTTGCTTATTGCCAGGCAACAGCAGGGCTCATTGCAGTCTGCTCTTGAACAGTGGTGAATCTCTATCCTACACAACTCCATAGCTCCTCCTCAGTTATCATACAGCAGCTGACAAGGTGTTAGAAAAGGCTGCAGGTAGAAGATATATTTTTTGAAGTGTCTGACCTGAAAAGTCTTAGTTTTTTTAGTGCATTTTAAGTAGGGTGCAGACACAAGTTAGGGGCCCAAAGTAAATTTTTGTGGGGTGATTAATGTAATTTCACCTAACACCACATAAGTTTTAAATGTACACCTTGAACTCTCTGGGCTTAGAACCTGCAGCAGCACATTTTGGCACCATACAGATGAACAAGAACTAGGGTTCTGTTTACTTTTCAAGTAGACTTCTGACTAAAGACTTTTGTGATGGCAGCATTCAGTGCTAGACCCAGAGAGAAGACCTATTGCTTTATCAGAGGTAATATATCTTTACCAAGGAAGTGGTCAATGGTTTGTAATAGCTGCAATATGATGTTCACATAGCTATTCAACCTGTTGGTCACCAACAGAGTGAAGACATACCTACACTACCTCTAGCCAAGCATGTCTACACATATTCTACTAGACAGTATATGGAGGTGAACACTAGCTAGATAATGACCATCTCATACATGCCCATATACCTAAAACTTAGCCAAGAGTATCTTTTCTGGAAAAGGCAACAGGAACCAATTGTGGAGCTCCACATTAAGGAGTTTCCAGGTTTCCTCTTGCTGTCTTATTTTAGAGCATAGATATAACATAGAAACATAGAAAATGACAGCAGAAAAGAACCAAATGGTCTATCCAGTCTTCCCAGCAAGCTTATAGTAGCATCTGCTGTGCCATACAAGTCACCCCCTTGCTTAGTTTCCCAAACTATCAAAGTCAGGGCCCTTGTTGGGTACTGTCTGAGTCCAATTACCTGTTAACTCTTGCTGTTGAAGCAGAGGGCAAAGTTGGAGTTGTATCCAAAGTATTAAGCATGTTGGTTAAGGGTAGTAACCGCCACACCAGCAAGTAACCCCATGCTTATTAGTTTTCCGCCATGCTTATTTGTTTTCCAAGACCATAAAATCCAATGTCCTTGTTGGTTTCTGTCTGAATCTAATTCTCCTTTTCCTCTTTGCTCCATGCTGTAAAAGTAGAGAGCAATAATAGAGTTGCATCAACAGTATGAAGGCTTATTGGTTAAGGGTAATAACTGCCATGCCAGCAAGTTACCCCCATGTACTCTTTTCTTCATTTCCATCCTCTAGCCTTTAGGGATCCACAGTGTTTATCCCATGCCCCTTTGAAATATTTCACCAGTTTTGTCTTTACCACCTCCTCTGGAAGGGCATTCCAGGCATCCACCACCCTCTCTGTGAAGAAATATTTCCTGACGTTGGTTCTGAGTCATTCTCTCTGGAGTTTCATTATGTGACCCTTAGTTCTACTGATTTCTTTCCAACAGAAAAGGGTTGTCAATTGTGCATCATTAAAACATTTCAGGTATCTGAAGGCTTTTATCATATCTCCCCTGTATCTCCTCTCCTCCAGTGTATACATATTTTGGTCCTTCAACCTCTCCTCATAAGTCCCTCTCTTGCTCCATGCACAATAGCCCTTCAAGACGTTCAGCTCTTTTGGATTACCACACCCCAGATGCATGACTCTGCATTTCTTGGCATTGAATTCCAGCTGCCATATCTTTGACCACCGTTCAAGTTTCCTGAAATCACATCTTATTTTCTCTACTCCTTCCAGTGTGTCCACTCTGTTGCAGATCTTAGTATCATCTGCAAAAAGACAAACTTTACCTTTTATCCCTTCCACAATGTCGTTCACAAAGATATTGAACATGACCAGTCCCAACACCGATCCTTGTGGCACTCCGCTTAACACCGCTCTCTCTTCAGTCAAGGTTCCATTTACCATAACACACTGCCTTCTATCCTTAAACCGGTTTGTAATCCATGCCACCAGCTTGGCGCTCACTCCCAAGCTTCTCATTTTATTCACAAGCCTCCTATGTGGAACCATATCAAAAGCTTTGCTGAAACCCAAGTAGATCACATCGAACGCTCTTCCTCGATCCAAATCCTTAGTCACCCAATCAAAAAAGTCAATCAGGTTTGTCTGACAGGACCTTCCCCTAGTTAATCCATGCTGCCTCGGGTCCAGCAATTCATCTGACTGTAGATAGTTAACTATTCTTTCCTTCAGCAGCTTCTCCATTATTTTTCCCACCACTGAGGTGAGGTTAACCGGCCTTTAGTTTCCAGCCTCCACTTTGCTCCCACTCTTGTAAAGTGGGACCACCACCACTCTTCTCCAATCACTCGGCAGCATGCCCATTTCCAGGGATCTATTCAACAGGTCATGCAGCGGACCCACCAGCACATCTCTGAGCTCCCTCAGTATCCTGGAATGAAGCTCATCAGGCCCCTTGGCTTTGTCCACTTTCAGGTTTTCTAGCTCTTCCCATACATTCTCTTCTGTAAATGGAGTTTCATCTACTCCACCCCCTTCCATTTTCTTAACTAGCGATGAACTGAAGTATTTGTTTAATATTTCTGTCATTTCTTCATCTCTCTCCACAGATTGATCTTTTGACTTTTCAATTTCACTATACCACTTTGGACCTTTCTCCTTTCTCTGATCTCTCTGAAAAATGTTTTGTTTCCTCACTGTACCTCTTTGGCAAACCTTTCTTCTGCTTGACTTTTTGCTTTCTTGATTACTTTCTTCATCTCCCTTAGTTTAATCAGATATTCTTCCTTGTGTTCCTCCATTTGGGATCCTTTATATTTCTTGAATGCTGTTCTTTTTACTTTTATTTTATCAGCCACCTTCTTTGAGAATCAGATATGTTTCTTATTTCTCTTGCTTTTACTTTTCTAACAAAACCACTCCAGTAAAACTGGATTCACCATGATCTTTTTTAGGACGGCCCATAATGTTTATTTTTTACTCCATCTTCCTTGCAGCTCAGTTGCTTGGATATTGTTTTTGACATAAAGAGCTACTCCTCCCCCTTTTCTTTCCTCTCTGACCTTCCTTAACAAGTTATAGCCCGGTATGTCCATATCCTAATCATGAGATTCCATGAACCAAGTCTCCATGACAGCAACAATGTCCAAGTCTGCCTCCACTATTAGGGCTTGCAGGTCTGGGATTTTATTGTCCAGACTATGAGCTTTTCTGCTTATACCTTTCCAGATGTTCTCGTTCAGATTACTGCTTTTCTTGGTCTTGTTTTATGTCTTATTCAGATGACTTTTGTTATACCCTTCACCCATTTCCTTTGTATTTGTATTTGGGGGGGGGGGGTGACATTCTAATTTCATTCTGCCACTCATGTCACATAGTTTAAATGCCTTATGGCATTTGAATGAGCTTTCTGTTTAAAGGGCTAGGTCATATGGTCTTGCATGTAAGGCATTTGCCTAATTGCAATGTCCAATGGTACTCTAACATGCAAGGTCATATGGGTCCAAAACGTTTGTCCTGGTGACAAGTTTATTAACCAACTGTAATCAACAGAATCAAAGCAAGTCAAGGTCTTTGGTAATCACATTCTGCAAGGATAAGAGCTCAGATAGCAAATGACATTGTAACTGAAATGACCAGCACATTTAGTATAGAACTGACATACATAGTTACAAATGCCAACATTACATATACAGTAGCATCTTATCCTTTTGCAAATTCAGGATTACAGCAAAGACCATAGAAAGTAGAAGTGGCAATCCAATTGCTACAGTACAGCTCTAATGTTAGAGCTGATACCAGCACAACTATGTGATAGCAAGTCGAAGGCCCTGACAGTCCATGTTGAAAGAGTGCACTCAAAGCAGGGACAGCCTAAGGGCCATGACAGCAAAGTTCAAGTTGAAGGTCAAGACAGTTCATGCTGAAAGAGTGCACTCAAAGGGGAGACAGCCAAAGAGCCTTGGCAGCAAAGCAAAAGGCAGCAGACCCTGGACTGGAGAGTGCAGCATGGAGGCAGCAGCAAGATGAGATGACTTTACAGAATGTAGACAGGAGTACCAGGGGTTGAACTAGCAGCATGGAGGCAGCGGCAGGATGAGATGACACAGCAGCATCAGTAGCATAAGAAGAGAGAAGAACCAACAACTGGACCAGGAAATAAGCCATGATGAGAAGAGAACCAGCAGCAGGACCAGGAGATGGGACACGATGAGAGGAGACAACAGCAGCAGGACTGTGACTGGAGACTGAATCAAGGAGGCAGGATGATGAGCAGAGCTTAGAGGATGGCATAAGAAGCAAGCAGTAGGACAACACATGATGACAGTAGACATCCCCATCAGCAAGTCAGCACAGGATCTCTGTAATGAGGATGGGCCCAGCAGTCTTCTTTCAACTAGCTGGCACAGGAACTCTGTAGTGAGGATGGGCCAGAAGTCTTCCATCTAGCTGGTACAGTGCCAGCCTGGCTTGTTTAGACAAGTCATCTTTTAGTGAAAATTGTTACCCTTTAAAAGGTTAACAACTTGGGGGGGGGGGGGGGGGGGGGGGGGGGGCTCATGGCCTTTTTTCTCACCTGAGCTTTGGGCTGGTTGGGGGTGGCATACTTTGGGAGGCCCTACCCCCGGGCTGTCCCGATAGCCAAAGACTGCTGCATGGCACCAACTATTGGGATAGCACTGTTGGAGGTTCAGGCAATCTTTCAATTAGTAGGATGACTGCAGATATGAGGTTGTTGACAGAGGTGGCAATGGTGTTATGGCACCTGACTGTGCATCAGGTGGTCCTGATGTGATCCCTCTTCAGACACACCAGCTCTGCCCATATATGGTGCAGTTGGAGGTCAGACCTTCTCTCGATGCGGTCAATGTTTTTGTGGACTTGTTGTTCCTCTGCTGCTACTAGTGCTGCAGGTGCTGCTGATGCTGTTGGTGAAGATTGAGGCACTGTCTGAGGAACAAACACAGGCATGTCCGTGCTGGTGACCTGATCAAGCTGAATGTCTGTAGGATTTGGCTGGGGAAGGGCATGCTGGAGGTAGGGACTGGCCAGCTTGGTTTCATGGCATGAGGCTGGAGAGAGTAAGATTCATATCCAATTGCAGGGGTGAGTTAAAGGGTAGAAGAAGCTGGTGCACTTCTGGTTGCTGCTCCTCTCCTTTTTCTCACTCCATTGTGTCTATGCATCCAATTGGAGGATTGCCTCATGAGCTGCTGCTGTTGAAGCTGCATGGCTGGTCCCTGGAGCTGCACTGCTGGTCGAGGGGGCTTGACAAATGGGACTGGCAGTTTCTCGGGCAAGAGCTGTGGAAACAAAGAAGAAGACTTAAGTATAAAAGCTAAGAAGTACACATGTAATGTTTGACATAAGATATGCACTTTGCATCCATTCATAAACCTCTCAATGTGAGCATCTTATGCCAAAAAATGTGTACATCTGTAGCAGACTTGACATTTACAGGTGTGGTGAACTTACCAGCCCCAGCTCTTGTGGTTTCCAGGGCCTCTTCCAACCCTTCATATATGTCCGGCCCCAGCTATTCAATCAGATACTACTCCATGGGAGTCAGGATAATGGGGTCAGGGCTCCTCCTCCCATCTGTCGCTGATATTTGGGACCTTGCTCTCAAGCTGTGCCTTTATATCGCAGTAGCAGTGGGCCACCTGCTTTCCAGTCCTCCTGATTCCACTGCACTGGAATATGGCCAGGGCAATGATGGATCACCTTGATAAGCCCAAACAAATTGGAATCCAGTAACCATTATAATATCCCAAAAGAATATAAAAATTGGTTAACTGGTAATATATTTCCAAAAATCGGATAAACAGTACTTGTAAGAAATCTTGTGTAAGTGTCAAATGTATCTCAAAGTCACCGTCAATGCTAGTTCATAAGTGAGCATATAAAGGCTAAAAGCTTTAGTATTGACAGTGTCTTTGAGATACATTTGACACATAAGATTTCTTTTTTGATTGTTTTTTAAGAGTGCTGCTTATTTTCAATAAACATATTAAAGTGGACTTAAGCTTATGAGCAGCTCTTTTGTCATGAACTGTTTCAGCGTCGGTCCCACAAATTAAAAAATTACAAGTAATGTTTATCCAGTTTTTTAAAATATATGAAGTTAACCAGTTTTTATATTGTTCAGGGCAATGGTGCACCATATCTGTCCCTTGGCTTCCCTGCATGTATTTGTGGCTTGGTTCCCGAAGAACAGACTGCAATGCTCTAGGATCCCGGCAATCAGCATCTCATTGTCCTCCAAGCTGAACTTTAAGGCTCTTAGACGAGGCCACCCTGCCAGATGATTGGCTTTCAACTTCCAGAGAGGTGTCACTATCCTCACTTCCATTCCCTGTTCCCATCCTTTCCTCCCCCCTCCTGCACCTGTCCTGCAACCTCCCCTCCCCTCTACTCTCTCTGTCTATCCCTAGCCTGCCATCCTCCTCCCACTGCACTTGCCTACCTATCCCCTTTCCTCTCCTGCCTCCTCCTAACCCTTTCTTCCTCCCTATCTGTACTCCTGTCCTCCTCCTCCTCCTATCATTCCTGCCCACCTCCTCCCATCTCTCTCTTCCCTCCTTTCCTCACACCTCTCCTCTCCTCTCTCCCTATGCCTTTCATGCTCCATCCTCTCCAGCTCCTTATCACCACTACCACCATTCCCCACCACTACCACCACTCCTCAGTACCACCACTACTCCTCACCACCACCCCTGCTCACCATCACTCCTCACCACAACTCCTCCTTACTCCACCACACAAAAAGACAGATGGACAAACTGACAAACTAGCAAAAACTTTTATTCCAACAAAAGACCAAGGTAAATGGACATAGATGACAACAGAAGACAAGACAATGCACTCAAGTAATCGAATCTGAAAAGCTCCTACTCCCACTATCCAACTCACCAACTCTCCTCTCCTCTCTCCAATGCCTGACACACCCTCAAAGAAGTAGCTGCAGGAAGCCTGTATTTACAAACAAAAAAAATTAACAAGTGACACATAAATTGATGCATGATGCATAAAATGATGTGTGATGCAGAGTGGCATCGCGCGATGTGATAACATTGTGTGGGTTGCACTACTTTGCTATGCGATGCAGTAAATTGGATATTTTCCTAAGAACACCCTTTTTTATCACAACCGCTACTGCGCCATATTTCTGCCTTATATATAACATTTTGATGATTCTAGGCCTAAGGTAGCTGGATAACATTAGATCTGCTTTAGAGCAGGTCTAACCTGCTACTTAACTGGAAATCTTCAAAGAAATCTGGTTATGTAGCACTGTAAAACAAACAGAAAAAAAGTGACTAGCAAGCTTGTAGTGTGTGTCTTGACTGTGTGTCTTGACTATTATTGAAGCTCCAAGGAACAGGGACTGTCTCTTAAACTGTCTCTGTACAGCACTGAACACATCTGGCAGCCTCTTACAAATAACTACAAAGAAGAAGAAAAATGTAACAAACAAGCATCTTACATGTTTACATTCTCCACCTTTTGCTTTTTTCTCCCTCATCTCCCCTGACTGGCTGAATCCAAATTCTCTACTGGAAACCAAGAAAATGCAAAAATGCTTACACTCAGAGGCTACAATAATTCAAATTTGGGAAAGTGGAATTAATTGACATTTTATGAAAGCTGTTATGTACTATTTTTCATCAGGCCACCAGGTGGCAGCCAAGAATTAAGTTCTAGTAGAAGATTCATTATTCTCTGTATATATCTGCATGCTACAGGAAGCACTGATTTAAGAAACTTTATTGGCCTGACAATTTGTATATGTTTTATTAAAGAAAGAATTACAAAGTACAGATGACAAAGAGCAAAGACAATGTCAAGATTCTGGTTATAATCAATATTGTGAATTGCTGGTTCATCACAGGATACAACATATTTGCTGCTACTATAACTGCTGTTTCTTCTGTTTAGCTGAGGATTAGGTAAAGTTTCTTCTGCTCTCTATTTTGTGGGAAGTATTTTTTCTGTTAGTTTTGTATTTGGTATAGAACTGGAAGAAATGCATTTCTAATTCACCAGTGTTGGCTACAAAAAGCAGTAGTATTCACTTCCAGTTTTCAAGGTCCACAAACAGATCAGGTTTTCAGCATTCCACTAATGAATATGCATGAGGCAGATTTGCATAAATTGATGCAGAGTGTATATAAATCTATCTCATACATATTTCTTAGACATATTCTAAAAACCTGACCAGTTTGCAACTCTTGAGGACTATAAGTGAATACTACTTCATGGCATTTCCATTCCTATTTTTATGTATATGTTTTTATTTCTAATTTATCAACACTTAGGGGTGGATTTTCTAAGTTCGCAGGGTAACAGGGGGCGGGGGGTGAAAAGGGGGGAGGGGGGCAGTCCTGCGCTAGCCGGCAGCGATTGCACTGCCGCGGTGTGATTGCTGCCGGCGACGCGCCGAATAACTACACCATAAAAGGTGTAGTTATTCGGCGCAAATTAGGCAGCAAAAAGGCTCCTTACCTTTTCGCTGTCTGTGCCGTCTTCACGGAGTCTGCCCTGGTGACGCCCTGACTCTTCCTCTTCTGGGCCCATCTCTGCCCCAATGTCCCCTTCCCAGATTTCTAGCTATTGCACGCTTGCGCTGGTAGCACAAGCGTGCAATAGCCTTAGAAAATAAGGCACTTAGTCATTTTCTACCATTCTCTGTGTCTATAGGAAAAAAAGGTTTAATGAATCAGGATCTTTGTTTTTCATGAGTCTGTGTCTAGAATGTGTGACCAAAGTGAGGTATTCTGAATATTAGAAACATACCAGAAATCTCCATACACGCGCACAAGAAGCCTGGCTGAAGAAAAGAGGCAGTCCAGGGGGCGGGGAAGGGCAGGTCTGGGGGTGCTGGTACAATGACCATTTGTTGCTGTGCCGGGGAAGCACGCGCCAGCAGTTGGCCGGCGCAAGCAAGTTGCTTCTGCTCCGGAGGAGCAGCAACTTAAAAAAACAAAACCCCTCCCCCAAAGGTACGTACCATTTAGGGGGTGAGGAGGAGAAGGGAAGGAGAAGGGAGGTTAGGGTAGGTGGTAGGGAAGTTCCCTCCCAATCCGCTCCTTAATTGGAGCAAACTGGAGGGAAATGGGGAAGACCGCAATGCGTCGCTGCGTGAAACTTGCAAATTTCTACCCCGCCTTGCTTGCGCCGCCCCGTATTTTAAAACATGTGTGTGCTTGCATGCGCATGTTATAAAATTGTGCATCCTTGCGCACGCGTTGTGTAGCACGCGCACATGGATACACGCGCGTATGTTTTTAAAATCCACCCCTAAGTGCTAGATTAGAAGTGGGGGGGGGGGGGGGGGGGCATGAGAAGGTTCATATGTACCCTTCTCCTCTCCATTAAAAAGATATGTAATCCACCCTCCAGGCAAATGGAATCATCTTTTTAACCAATATCAATGCCTTCCTTACAAATAATTTTTCAGTTTTCACTGTAATACCCAAAAAGGCAGGGTCATTAAAGACAGCGCTTTCAGAGTTAAGCTTAATTTCCTGAGCTATGTTCCATAATCTCTCTCTTTTCTTCCAATATATTTTTATTTTAGAGCAGGATGAAAATTGATGACCCAAGGTCCTTATTATTATTATAACTCCTAATCTGAGATCCTCAGTGAAGTGTCAATGGGCCACCCTCAGTTCCATGGGTTCCAGATATCCAAACATCCTATACACTTGCTAATGCCCATCTCTGTGTTCCAGGATTCCCTGTCAAAGGCAGAGGTGTGTGTGTGTATGTGTGTATGTATGTATGTGTGTGTGTGTGTGTGTGTGTGTGTTGGGGGGGGGGGGGGGGAGAGGCCCTGAGCATTGTTAAGACTATCCTTGCATACAGTAGTAATAATCATGCTGGAAGCTGATTGTGGTTTCCATCTTATCTTTACTGACAGTTATTGGTGGAATAATAAAATTGACTATTTACAACTCCTCATGAAATTCAATAAATCTGTGACTTGTAACACTTAATGCATCTTTTATTTCATTCCTGATCCTTGTCAATTGTATAGGTAATTTAGAAGCTCCTTCCCAAATTTTAGTATGCAGACAGATATAACTTAGTTAATATGATATACCATAAAGTTCCATTTTGCATACCTTTCTCCAGATGAATAGAATGCACTTCCTACCTCGCAGATCAATATCTTGTCTTCACTTTCCAAAAAATGCCACCATTCTTCTTCTAATGCCCACATCTCCTCTCCAGAATAAAAGAAAATTCACTCCTGCATTAACCTCTAAAAGTTATTGAGTATTTTCAATATAACATTCCCTGAGTTCCTGGATTTAAAAAGGACTCAGATGAAACTTTAAAATAAAACTAATTTAAAAAATGAACTCAAATTGAGGAAAATAAGGATGGATAAACTTCTTTCCTGAACAATAAAAAGTAGCAAAAGCTGAAATCAGTAAAATGGGAGAAAGACACCTTTTCTTCTAGTCCATTCCTCAAGTCTCTTTCCAAGATACCCCAAGGTCCTTTTCCCAAAAACAAAACAAAAGCCAGGAGCCAGCATGTCAGTGTGCTGTCCTGAAAAGGGCAACTCAGAATCGACACCTACTGTACAAAATAGTGCCTTGGGTTTTTATAGATTAGGACTCCACCCAGCATCGGGGCGAGAGTCTAAACCACCCTAGGCGGTGACATCATAGAGTCACATGGCTTCCTCTCTCTCTCTTTCTCTGAACCCCTAAAATTGCATACCTCTCCTGCATGACAAACCACTCGCAAGCTGCAATCTTTCTCATGCCTCCATCGTGCATTTTAAAAAATGGTGCACTGGTGTCACCCTATGATGCCCCGCTCACTTCTAATGCCTTAGGCGACCACCTAGTCCCACCTAATCCTCACGCTGGCACTGACTACACTATTAACCTCTCCCACATGCAAGAACTATAACCCAACTAAACCTAACTCTTTACTTACTTAAGTAATTGGTATGCACTTCTGGTAGAGACCTAGTAGGGCTCTCTAAATTATCTTACACTTTTGACATAAGTCGGCTTCTGCTAACTTCACCTTAAAAGCCTGGTTCTGAGGAACATATGCTCTCCTCAATATTTTATATTACATCTTCCTTAAGGGAAATTAGTTACCAATTCTGGAATTCTCGCAAAACATTTTTGGGTAGATTTTAAATACTTGCGCGATCGCGTACTTTTGTTCGCGCACCAGGCGTGAACAAAAGTACGCTGGATTTTATAAGATACGCGCGTAGCTGCACGTATCTTATAAAATCCGGGGTCGGCGTGCGCCTCGGAGGGAACTTTCCTTCGCCCTCCCCCCACCTTCCCCTCCCTTCCCCTACCTATCCCAGCCCCCCGGCCCTATCTAAACCCCCCTCCCACCTTTGTGGCAAAGTTACGCCTGCTTTCAGCAGGCGTAACTTAGCGCGCGTCGCCGGCAGCCCCGCTCTGTCCTCCGGTCCCGGGGGCTGGTCCGGAGGCCTCGACCATGCCCCTGGGCCAGCACCAAGCCCCCAGGCCCGCCCCTGAAATGCCGCGGCACGCCCCCGAAACACCGCATCGTTTCGGGAACGCCCCCGGACACGCCCCCTCCCGCCCCTTTTCCAAAGCCCCGGGACTTACGCGCGTCCTGGGGCTTTACGCGCGCCAGCGGCCTATGAAAAATAGGCACGCCAGCGCGCGAGGGCCTTGCGCGCATAAATCCAGAAGGATTTACGCATGCAGGCCTTTTAAAATCCGCCCCTAAGTCAACTATGGTTCATTAATATGAGTGTGCAGGCGAAAAAACGTCATTTTATGTCATGTTGTTTGGGCAGTCAATTTTCATTATTGTTAATGCTTACCAAATTGTTTTTCATTTTTCTACATTACAGAAAGAGTGTGCACTTAAAACAATAGAAGAAAAACAAAACTTGTTGACTTTTTATTATCATTTTGTTTTGAAAACAAGAAATGATGAATGAATTTTCCTACCATTAACTGTAACTCTATATGATTTCCATTCATGTAACAGCTCTTCATAATCTCTTTCATGATCTGCTTTAAATTCCTGATAAGCCCAATACAGAATTGGGCTTATCAGCTTTTTAATATATTTATAAATGATCTAGAAAGGGGTACGTCAAGTGAGGTGATCAGATTTGTGGATGATACAAAATTATGCAGAGTAGTTAAATCCCAAGTGAATTGTGATAAATTGTAGGGTGGCCTTGTAAGACTGGAAGATTGGGCTTCCAAATGGCAGAAGAAATTTAATATGGACAAGTGCAAGGTGATACATTAGGGAAAAATAATCCTTCTATAGTTACACAATGTAAGGTTCTATCTTAGGAATTACCACCCAGGAAAGAGGTCTATGTATCATAGTGGATAATACATTGAAATTGTCAGTTCAGTGTGTTGTGGCAGTCAAAAAACAAACAAACAGAATGTTAGGAACTATTAGGGGATGGCAAATAAAATGGTGGATGTCATAATGCCTCTGTATCGCTTCATGGTGAGACCGCACTTTAAATACTATGTGCAGTTCTGGTCGCCACATCTCAAAAAAGATATAGTTGCACTGGAGAAAGTGCAGAGAAGGACAAACAAATGATAAGAGGCATGGAATGGCTCCTCTATGAGAAAAGGCTAAAGAAGTTTGGGCTGTTTAGATTGGAGGGGTGATATGATAAAGTTCTATAAAATCATGAAAGGAATTGAACAGGTTAATGTAAATTGATTATTTACTCTCTCAGATAATAGAAGGACTAAGGGGCATTCCATGAAATTAGCAAGCAGCTTATTAAAGCATATCAAAGAAAATTATTTTTCACACAGTGCATAGTTTAGCTCTGGAATTCTTTGCCAGAGGATATAGTTACTGCAATTAGTATAACTGGGTTTTAAAAAGGTTTGGATAAGTTCCTAGAGGAAAATTCCATAAACTGATATTAATTAATAAGCAATAGTAGCTTGGGGTCTATTAAAGTTTGGGTATTTGCCAGGTACTTATGACTTGGATTGGCCACTGTTGGAAACAGAATACTGGGTTTGATGGATCCTTGGTCTGACCCAATATGGCATATCTTATGTTCATATGTTTTTATGTTCCATTTTAAAATAACTTCTCCAGTTTCATACTAAAATCACATTTTAAATTATCCTTATTAAGAGTGATAATGTAATGCCTTGACTGTAAATAGAGGAAGAACTCATTTTAACTTATATTAGGATTATGTTGAATGTCCAGAAAGGAGTGTAGTTCACCTCTGTAATTCATCAAATGGGATGCATCCAACACCCCATTCCTAATCCAAAATTGGAAAATCCCTGTCTTAATTCCTGGATCAAAGACCATATTCCCACCTTAAGGAAGGAAGGTGGTTTTCTTGTGCCTATTTCTCAAACTAGCACAGAGATACTTCTATACATTCCTTAAAGGCCCAATCTAACCATTAAATTTGAACTCCGCTGGAAGGGCAGTAAGCTTGACATGTAAAATAAAATATAAATGTAAAGGTCCGAATAGGCTCCTCTCAATTCTAAATCATATAAAAACAGTGTCATACAAGCAGTCTTTAATACAGGCCAGCTTATAGGCTCCCTAATCCAGAGTCTCAACCTCCCTTTCTGACCCCCGCTGGACCCCAGGGACTTTTGGCAAGTCTTGGGGGGGACCTCCCCAAGACTTGCCAAAAGTCCCTGGTGGTCCAGCGGAGGTCCTGGAGCGATTTCCTTCACTCGGACCGTCGACTGCCGATAGCCTTTTCCCTTACTATGTCACAGGGGCCGACCAATGGCATTGGTAGCCCCTGTGACATAGTAAGGGCAAAGACTATCAGCGCCATTTTGAATACCGGCAGCCAATGGCCCAATTGCAGGAGATTGATTCAGGACTCCCGCTGGACCACCAGGGACTTTTGGCAAGTCTTGGGGAGACTCATTGCTCCTACCATGTGACAGGGGCCGACCAATGGCACCGGTAGCAATAAATGGCAAGTTGGATATTGGTCTATAAATGTCACAATCATCGATTCTACCAGTTTTATTTTTCAACATTGGTTTTATCACAGTTTGCTTTCCTGTACATGTGACCATCCTTTCTGAGAGCGAGTGGTTGATTATGAGCGACCTCCTGTACTCAGGCCGTTGGCTGCCAATAATCAAAATGACACCGATAGCCTTTGCCCTTACTATGTCACAGGGGCTACCGGTGCCATTGGTCAGCCCCTGTCACATGGTAGGAGCACAAGATGGCGCCGTTGGCCATGTGACAGGGGCTGACCAATGTCACCAGTAGCCCCTGTGGCATAGAAGGTCAAAGGCTATTGGTGCCATTTTGAAACCGGCACCGAGGGTATGAGTGCAGGGGATGGATCCCAGACCCCCCGCTGGACCACCAGGGAGTTTTGGTAAGTCTTGGGGGGGTCAGGAGGGTGGGGGGTTGTAATTAATTTAATTTTAGCGGAGAAATGAATAGAAATCGACGTATCAACGCATCGGGGCACCATATGGACGAATGCAACGTATCTGCCCCCGACGAATCCGAATCCCGAATGCAATGTATGGCGTCCCTCTGCACATCCCTAAAGGATTTCACATCCTATAGATTTAGGGGTTTTGTTTATCAACATGTAGGTTGAAGTCTCCTACTATTATTGTGGATTCTGGTGATGGAAATGCTTTAGTGAATAATTTGATTAGGGGTGAGCAATCATTTTAGAGAGTTCTGGGGGGACGTGGTGGGGGCAGGGGGCAATAGACCAATCCTATGTTTATTTGTGGTGATTTTAATATTGCCACCTCATAGGGCAGATTAATCTCTACTTTGTGAGTTTGAGATCTTTTTTTACAGATTATTAGTAGGCCTCCACCTTTACATTTAGGTCTGGGGAAATGGAATACATCTTAATTGGGGTGATCGATTTGATTTAAAAGAGCATTATCTTTGTTATTCAGCCAGATTTCAGAAATGCAGAAGATAGTTGGAGCTGTATCTTCTAACAAATCATTTATCAGTGGGATTTGTTTTTGCAAGCGACTGAACATTCAGTAGTAGGAGTGTAAACATTAGGCAGGACGATAATGTACAAATACTCAAGAGAGTCCACATTTGGGGCATAAATATTCAAAATCAAATGATGTTGCCCAGAAATTAATCACACCAAACAAAGTCCAAATAATAAATGCAAACGAAAAAATGATGAAAACAAAAAAAGATGTTGCAAAAAGAAACTTGAAAACTTTATAAAATGCAGAGAAAACTTATTTAAAATAAATTAGGACCATCATTCCACCCCGCGGATGCCCCAACTTTTACATTTAGTATTTTTTAGAGAGTTTTTTAAAGCTTATAAGTACAAGGAATACTTCCCTTGCAACAGAAACATTAAGCCCAACATGATATTACATTTCACTAGAGCTGCCTCAGGGGTTCCTGATTTGTTCTTGCCTGGCAAGGAAGGTATATACACTTTAAAATGCAAAAGAACAGTTCTCTGTAAGAAATGGAAATATTTGAAAAATTATAATAAAGTCTTGGCACACAAAAAGGAACAGTACTTAATGAACACCATAGAAACTCGAGCACGTCAATTGTGGCAAGGGAGACACAGTCCCTACCATATTAATTTTATATACTTACATATGCATGACATCAATTAAGTACATTGAAAGATGTATGAATGAACATGAGGAAAAAATGACCCAATAAAAGTAATTGAAATAAATATAGACCACTCGATTTCTCAATTCAAACCGAGTGGTGAAACAGTCTGTAGACAATAAATGCATTGTTGTTCATGTTGCTTAAGTTTTTTAACTCGATCCTGTTCCCACCAATGTGGTGGTATAAATTCTAGGCTAGTCCATTTAATATCTTCGAAGTGATGGTGAAATTCTACAAAGTGAGACATAAGAGGAACTTCAATTTTGCCGGTGTTGAGGCAGCTTCAATGTTCCATGAGGCGAGTTCTAATCATGCATTTGGTCATGACTATCCTAGAATTTATACCACCAAATTGGCAGGGAGGGGATCATATTAAAAGTCTTAAGCAACATGAACAAAAATGGATTAATCGTCTATAGACTTTTTCACCACTCGGTTTGAATTGAGAAATCAAGTGGTCTGTGTTTATGTAGACTTGTGTATTTCAATTACTTTTATTGAGTAATTTTTCCACATGTTCATTCATACATCTTTCAATGTACTTAATTGACATCACGCATATTTAAGTGTATAAAATGCTGTGTCTCCCTTGCCACAATTGATGCGCTCCAGTTTCTATGGCATTCAGTAAGTACTGTTCAAAGTTTGTCCTTCTTTTTGTGTGCCAAGGCTTCATTATAATTTTTGTATTATTTCAATTTTTTGCAGAGAACTGTTCTGTTGCATTTTAAAGTGCATATATCTTCTTTGACAGACAAGAACAAATCGGGAGCCCCTGAGGCAGTTCTAGCAAAACATGATATCATGTTGGGCTTAATGTTTCTGTTGCAAGGAAAGTTGCCCAGAAATTAGAGCCATAACTAACACCCAACTGTCTATTACATCATATTTTTGGGATATAATTTGTATATTTAAAGATTTAGTAAACAGAATTGGCCATTCCATTTTTCTTTTCCTTGTCAGTTGAATAACTACATTCACCAACCCAGTCTCAGAGTTTTGCAGATTCCTTCCCATCTAGATGAGTTTCATGTAGTAATAGTATATCAGCTTTATATATGTTAGGATTTTTTTTCCTTTTAATGACATGATTTAAACTTTTAACATTAAGACTAAGTATAGTCATGGACTTCGGAGACCCCATTTACAATCAATATTAATAAGGAACCGGAAGAAAACATAATAGAATAAGGAATATTTATATCAATATATAGTTCCCAATTAACATATTGCAAAACCTAAAGTTCCTTAAATCCTGCATTAGAGAAAAAGTAAAATAAAAACCTAGCAGACTAGTGTATCCCAAAAAATAGATTAAGGGAAAAGCCTATGGTAGCTTTACAAAATAAATCAATCGGGACCGATAAACAAAACGCGATCGGGCCCGATGGGAAAAAAACCCACATGTGAGATTCACATGTGGGAATTCACATCTCTAGTATTTTTAGTGTCCACAGCAAACATAAACTAACAAGAATTACATGAGAGACAATGGAAAGCCAAGATCTGTCTCTATTTCTTTCTTTTTTTAATTATATAATGTTAATTAAATTTAAATATTATATAATAAAGATCAATATAGGAATAGAATTTATTTATTTATTTCAGATTTTTATATACCGGCATTCGAGACAGCAGTCACATCGTGCTGGTTCACATAAATTCAAACCTACTTACGGGCGTAGATTTGTGCGCACAACCCGGCGTGCACAAATCTACGCCTGATTTTATAACATGCGTGCGCAGCCACATGCATGTTATAAAATCCGGGGTTGGCGCGCACAAGGGGGTGCACACTTGTGCACCTTGCATGTGCCAAGCCCTAGGGGAACCCCGATGGCTTTCCCCGTTCCCTCCGATGCCACTCCGAAATCAGAGCAGCCTTGGAGGGAATTTTCCTTCCACTCCCCCCACCTTCCCCTCCCTTCCCCTATCTAACCCGCCCCCCAGCCCTACATAAATCCCCCACCTTTGTTTTCGAATTTACGCTTGCCTCTGGGCAGGCGTAACTTGTGCGTGCCGGCCAGCTGCCGGCGCGTGACCTCTGGCATGGCTGCTGTGCCGGAGGCCTCAGTCCCGCCCCCGGACTGCCCCCAGACTAGCGCCCCACCCACGACAACGCCCCCTTCCCGCCCCTGACTGGCGCCCCGCCCCATTTCCACCCCTTTTTCAAAGCCCCGGGACATGCATGTCCCGGGGCTTGTGCGCATCACCGAGCCTATACAAAATAGGCTCGGTGCATGCAGGGACAGGTTTTTGGGGTTACGTGTGTCAGTTATGCACGTAACCCTTTGAAAATCTACCCCAATTTGATGTTACCCACTATACAAAAATAAAGAAGTAATAAATCACCAAGAAATATATTGCAACTTCACACTCCCTAGCCCACATTAACAGGGTGTGCTGAAAACTTAGGCAAAAACAGAGAAACATACATCAGAACGTAGGCGATGCATATATATTTTAAGTTACAATTCCTTAATACCTCACATATCAACCTTATCAACTCTACCAGCCTCCGTATCATTCAGAGAGGTTTCAAGATGTAGTGGATCAGAGAAAACATAATTTTTTTTTTGAAATGTAATCAAGCATTTGCAGGGAAATTTAAGAAAGAATAAAGCACAAAATAGATAATATCCTATTGGGCAGATTTTCGAAGGCTATGTGCGTAACATATGCGCGTAACCTGAGGAAATCTGCCCCTGCGCGCGCCGAGCATATTTTGGATAGGTTCGGTAGCATGCGCAAGCCCCGGGATGAGCGTATGTCCCAGGGCTGGCAAAAAGGGGCGGTTCAAGGGCGTGGTGTCGGCTCTGGGGTGGTCCAGGGGCGTGGCCGAGTGCCCCGACACAGCAGTCTGTGTCGGGGCCTGCCGCACCAGCAGACATTTGGCACGCACAAGTTATGACTACCCGGAGGCAGGCGTAACTTCTTGGATAAAGGTTAGGAGGGGGATTTAGGAAGAGCTGGGGGGTGGGTTAGATAGGGGAAGGGAGGGGAAAGTGGGGGGAGGCAGAAGGATAGTTCCCTCTGAGGCCGCTCCGATTTCGGAGCGGCCTCAGAGGGAATGGGCAGTGCGCGCAGGGCTCAACGAGCGCAAGGTGCACAAATGTGCACCCCCTTGCGTGCGCCGACCCCGGATTTTAAAAGATACAAGTGGCTATGCGCGTATCTATTGAAATCCGGTGTACTGTTGTTTGCGCCTGGTGCGCGAACACAAGTACGTGCTCGCGTTTTTCTTAAAATGTACCCCTTTGTTTTTACACAAGAAATTGTTTCCTTCTTAGCTGAGTCATAATAGATAATTCTCAATACTGTCCAAACAATTATTCATAATCAAGGTATCTTTTATATACACCGACTTTGTAGTTTGATCCACTACCAAGCTAGATTTTACCTCAGATACATCTTTCTCCACTAACCCAAATGAAGCTGAAATTCATGAAACTTTTTTCAAATTCTCTGAAATCCTATATATTTGAGCATTTAATTGAGAAACAACTTTCTCTGTCCTGGAAACAACTTTCTATATATCAGTTAATGATATGTTGTTAGGTATGAAGTACTCCTCAGGTGGATCTGTCAAAGTGTTATGAAAAGAAGGAATCGAAGCAGCTCCCATCCATGGTGAATTCAACAAAATGGATATTATTATTTTTTAATTAAAAACATGCATATCAGGTGATTAGTATATCAAGCTATTTACTCAGAGTTACATTTTCATTGACTATGGAATCCACTCCTCCTTCCTTCACCAAACTGCTTTTTATAACAATGTCCACTTGAGGCCTCATATTCAGATTCTCCATCACCTCCAAATTTTTCAAAGAAGACTCCCTGGGCATTGAGGATGAGACATCTTGAGAGGATTAACAAGCCCAAAAGCTGGGGATTGAAAAGGAGGAGAATTGAAACCTGGATCCGGGAGGCTCTTCATGAACTTGAGACCTCCACAAAAGTGCCCAAAGCTGCTGACAGCAATGAACAAGGCACATGTCAATCCATCAGACCTCTAGCTGGAAAAGTATAAGCTGGAAATTTTCCCTTCCATTTCTTTCCCATAGGCAAAGGAAAAAAAATGGGGGCTCCTAAGAGATGCACCCCTTAAGTATGTGGCTTTGGCGTGCTGGTGACTTTTAAGATGGTCAGTGAACCCCTAGAAATGACATTTCAGTCTTGGCAGAGATGGGGGAAGATATTGAGCGATGGTGTCTCCAAGCAAAATCTCTCAGTGCACGCCTCCTTGCAGTCTTCTCACCAGTGTCCAACTTGCACTTGCTGGCACATCAATTTTAAGATGGCTAGTGACCCCTGGAAATGACATCTCAGTCTCAGCACAGATGGGGAAAGGATGCAAGTGGTGGAGTCTCCCAGCAAGGTCTCTCAGCACATGTCTTACTCTGGCTTACTGGGATAAATGCCTTCAAAAAATTAAACTCCTCCTCACCAGCCTAAACCTGGTATTAAATTCCGGCAAAACTGAACTCCTGCTCATCGCTTCAGAAAACAGCACCATCACCTCTGCACAACAAGCCACGCCAACAATCACACAAGTGAGAGACCTAGGAGTCTTAATTGATAATCGCCTGAACTTCAAAGCCACTATTAACAAAACCACCAAAGACTGTTTTCTACCAACTACAAGTGCTGAAAAGAATTAGACCACTTTTCCATGCCCAAGATTTCAGATCCATTCTACAAGCAATCATTTTTTCAAAATTAGACTACTGTAACACCATCCTACTTGGCCTTCCCGCTTCATACACCAAACCGCTTCAGATGGTGCAAAACGCAGCTGCACGAATTCTGACAAATACCAGGAGAAGGGACCACATAACCCCCATTCTAAAGAGCCTCCATTGGCTACCTATACACTTTAGAATAATATACAAGGCCATTCTTACCACTTACAAAAACATCAACCAACTGGCTCCCATTGAACTACAGATCCCTCTCCAACTACACAATTCGTCAAGACCGACAAGAGATGCATACAGGGGATCGCTACAGGTACCACCGTCCAAATCCACCAGACACTGCACACTAAGAGACCGGGCTTTCTCTACAGCCATTCCACCGTTATGGAACTCCATCCCCTCAAATCTAAGAACAGAACCATGCATCTCAACTTTCAAAAAAAGACTAAAGACCTGGATATTCACACAAGCTTTCCCGGACGCCAATTGATAGAACACCGCCAAGCCACCCCTAATCTCCAACTATACCATGGTTAACTAATCTCCAACATGGTTAACTAATCTCCAACTCGGTTAACTAATCTCCAAATACACCATGGTCATCCTTATCTTCTATCGTTTACCTGTGTGAATTTCAATAACCTTTCCTTTCTCTTCCTTCTCAGCCAAGTTCTTATCACCCTGTTATATGTAACTGCCTTTTCAACACCATTGTTATAGTTATGTTTACTATGCACCCCTGTTTTATGTGAACCAGCACGATGTGACTGCTGTCTCGAATGCCGGTATATAAAAATCTGAAATAAATAAATAAATAAATGTCTCCTCTGCCCTCTCACTAGCATCCCACTTTCTCTTGGCAGCACACTGATTTAAGATGGCCAGTGACTCCTAGAGATATCATCTCAATCATGGCAGAAATGCGAGAAGACCGCAAGCGATGGTGTCTCCCACCAAGATGTTCAGCGCATGCCTCCTCTCTCCTCTCACCAGCACCCCTCTTGCTCTTGCTGGTATGCTGCTTTTAAGATGGTCAGAGACCACTAGAGATGATGTCTCAGTCCTGGCAGAGATGAGTTAAGGTTGCAAGTGGCAGTGGCTCCCTGCAAGGAGCTTTTTAAATTAAAAACATGCATTTCAGGTGATTAGTATACCTAAATAATTTTAAGTATTACAGTAATAGTGTTCTTAAAATAGTATGTGGTTGGATGTGGTGTGGATATGATTGTGGTATGACAGTGTTACGTGAGTATGTGAAAGTTCTTTCTTTTAACATGATTTAATATATAGAAGTATAATGTGGGCATGATCTAGTATGTATTTATGTAACTAATTTAAGTAAACATGTTTATGTAAATTTATTTTTGAGAATTCATATTTGAAATTTTTTGAGAAATTGTAATAAAGATATTATTAAATGACATTATCTATCTTCCTTTTCGTATCTGCAATATTATATATAGTAGTAAGGGAGGTTGTATTTTGTACCTTCTTTTTTTTTTATAGGTTTTATTTGTCATTTTCCAATGTATTTTCCTAATTATCTGATCCTGCACAAAATGATCCCCCTCCCCTACGAATTCAGCTAAAAGTAGATGCTTGATAAAAAATAAAACTGCATATGCTTTTAGTCAAATTGAGGGAAATAATTTTTTTACTGTCTGTTTACCCATTTAAATGGCTTTGAAAATTACCTTTTCTTGATATAGTCAGATTCTCTCAATTACCCGAAACTCATTCCATATTTTCAATCAATTGTCTAATATTTAAGGTGTAGTTCCTGGTCAGGCCACGAATAGCACAATAGCACAATATTACATGAATAGCACAATAGCACAGGTATAACACTGAAATATTAGGGGTGTGTAAGGACATTTGTTTTGTTTTGTGGTTTGTTCTTTTAATTTTTTAGTTTTGTTTCTTGCTTTGTTTTGTTTTCTCTGTTTGCAATGAAAATAAAATATGGAATTTTAAAAAGGAAAGAAAAAAAAATAAAAATGTTAGATCTAGGCTTGGCTCCCTCACCTTGCGGTTACAACACACAAAATCATTCCTTCAAGGCTTTCTCCCTACTGCTCTTCACCCCTAATCCTATTCATGGTGTGAAAATGTGGCAGCAGCGAACCCCCTGTCACTTCTGCCCCATGGGTTCCTATGCCATAATAGTGCTGGCCAGTGCCAGTTTGAATTTCTGCTGCGTAAAAAATGATGCAGCCTCTTTGTTGGCTGGTGTCATTGCTGTACAGGAGAAAGCCTGAGGGACTATTTTAAAACCAAGTGGCCTGGTTTATAAAAATGGCAACACACAATGAAATGAAACAAAAATGAATATTTCATTCATTTTTCTTTTGTTTCATTTAAAAAATGAAACAAATTAGGAAATGTCAGTCAAATGACAGCACATTCTTACAAAATATTTGAAAGAATTGGTAGCCCATTTCAAGGAGAAAGTTATTTGCCAATCATGATTTGTCCCACTTAAGGGGGTCATTTATCAAAATGCGGTAAGTACTGCTTGCGATAGCAAAAAGGGTGTGTTTTATGCTAATATAGGATTTATTGCAATTTGTGCTAATTACCTGTGTGAAGAGGTAAGTTAGTGCAAATTGTGATACCATTTCAGATTCTGTGATAAGTGCCAGACCTGTTGTATTTCTGTCATTCAACCACCAGGGGGGAGGGGGAGGGAGAGAGACTGGCCATAATAGTATGGCCCATAGGCAGGTATTTGTATCCCTAGGGTAGGCCCACCTAGTAACTCGAGGTGGGGATAAGGTAAGTGTGTAGGGGGTTAGGGGCAACTTTGACATGCTACATGACACCTACGGACAGAACAGTGGTCTCTTGTGAAGATTTGCTGGCCTTCGGAGTGAGGAAACTCACTCCAAGATGAGATTTGGGCAAGGTTCTCTCAACCTAGCTTGATGTTACCCACTCCAAGATGAGATTTGGGCAAGGTTCTCTCAACCTAGCTTGATGTTACCCAGGTAGAGAGTCCATCAAGCTAGGTTGAGAGAACCTTGCCCAAATCTCATCTTGGAGTGAGTTTCCTCACTCCGAAGGCCAGCAAATCTTCACAAGAGACCACTGTTCTGTCCGTAGGTGTCACGTAGCATGTCAAAGTGGCCCCTAACCCCCTACACACTTACCTAATCCCCACCTCGAGTTACTAGGTGGGCCTACCCTAGGGATACAAATACCTGCCTATGGGCCATACTATTATGGCCAGTCTCTCTCTCTCTCTCTCTCTCTCTCTCTCTCTCTCTCTCTCCCCAATTGTCTGAAATAAGTCTTACATAGCAATGAAACATCACACAGCCTAATGCAATCTAAAGAGGTGTTGTTAAAATCAGCATTAGCTCTTTGCAGGCTAACCCACACTCCACCTATTTTTGGAATTTGCATCGCACCATACAATATGGTGCGATTGCAATGCGAAAACACCTTACCACATTTTGATAAATGACCCCCTAAGATTCCTACAAATCAAAAGAGAGAGACCATCTATAAGGTTTGCATAGTAGTCAAGTATTTATATCTCTATAGGAGGGTCGGCAAATAGCTCGAGGTGAGGTGTTGGTCGTGGTTTAGGGTTTAGGGGCCAGTTTTACATGCAGAGTGAGATGTACGAATAGCACAGTACACCTTGGTGAAGATTTGACATCATTTGGAGTGAGGAAAGTCTCACAAAGATGACATTTCTACTATGTTTTCTTGCCCTAGCTTGATCCTTATAGATAGTATCTCTCTCTCTCTCTCTCTCAAATGCAATTCAAAAAATGTATTGCAAATTGCATTTCAGTCATATTGCACAGCTTAACGCCAAGAAAAAAGGTGTAGTTAAAACCGTGTGATATTGTCCTTCATTTCTGCCATGTGCTGGTGTTATTATCGCACGCCATAATGCATTTTGATGAATGACCCTGTTAAAACCAGTTGATGAAAGATACACATGATGCGGGGGTGGGACTTCTTCCTGATCTCTATGCAATGGAAAGATATAATTTGCAAAGGGAGCAGTTACTCTCAACTTTGTCTATAAGAATACCTTTCACTTCACCAAAATTCAGTGATTTCCTTAACTAATGGTTCCATATTAAGGATGAATATTAGAGAATAAAGAGGCTGCTCTTGTCTAGTCCTTTTGTTTAATGAAAACAGTCCTTAGTGTTTCAAAATCGCTACACCCATCTTTTAATGGAATGACTATAAATCCCTCGTATCTATTTACAGTACAAACTAGGTGTCTACCCACTTTAAGGTGAATTTTCAAAGCTGGGCGCACGCCAATATTGGGAGATGGGTGTGCATCTAGCACATGAGCATGACCATCCGATCTTATAGACTGCCCACATGTGTGCAGAAGTACCGATGCATGAATATCTCGCATAAGAAAAAAAATGGGGTGGATTTGGGTGGGGGATGGGCATGGCCAAGAGATATGAGTGCATGTACCTATGCGCCCAGGTCCCATTCAGCACAAAGTTACTTCTGCTCTAGATAAAGTGTAAGAATAAAACAACTTCTAGCTACTTATGAAACGATTTAGGGGTCTGCATAAACCAGAAGTAGTGCAGGCTAAAGAACCAGGGGATTCTGGAGGACGTAGCTGTAATGTGGGCAAACTGCTGCATGAACTGGTGAAAATGGTCATGGCCTGGATTCACATCTGTTATAAAACTCCCTCACCTGCGCATCACAAAGCTGACTTACGCTGATGAGCTCATGAAATTTAAAAATGGGGAGCATACATACATACGCCAGGGCTATTTTATAAGATGATTGCATGAATGTGCACAGGATATAAAATGTCCACATACCTGGCTGCGCACTTACATATCCATATATATATATATGCACCCACACACCCGTTTCAAAGTTACCATTCCTGTTTTTAAAATGTATTCAACTTATAAGAGAGAGGCTCAGGGTCTTTGGTGTGACAAAGCGTTCAGGGATGTTTGTGTCGCTGATGAAATCTCTATGTTATTCAGTGAGGGAAATATCACTAGGATTCTTTTAAATGTCTTCAATTTCTTCTGTAGGTCCAATACACCTTTATTGATGTAATCTGGGGTCACCAGAGGACTGCACCCCAAATGTTCTCTAATGGATTTAAATCATGAGGAAACAATAATGAAGTCATGCAAGGTCTATTATACAAGCCTATCACATTCATCATTCACCCTGAATGGCTGGTCAGATAGCCACCATCTAATATTCATATCACCTGAAGTTCAATTGCTTTAGAAGTCATTGTTCAATTGAAATCTTTAACAGGGTGTGTGTTGGAGTTATGACCCTCTTTACAACATCTTATGCCTTCAGCATTTAATTCCTGTTGCCTGTTGTGATCATCCTGGTTTGAGCTCCTGTGCTTGTAACATTGTATGTTATCATCAGGGCAGGTTTTAGCCTGTCATCATGTGTAGCTAGTTCATGAATGGCTGTTGCCTGGCTCATGTCCATTTGCATTGAGTAGACACTAGATTGGACACGGCTTTTCATCAGGGGACCACCCTACTGTGCCAGAGGCTTTAATTGACTGGGGTTCATTTCACTTCTGATTGGATGGCACGGACCTTTTGCATTCAATCAGTTCAGTGTCATGCCTTATTTGCTCATGATCTGTTTAGGAAAAACTTAACTGTACTATCCATAGTTCTGCATTTGTAGTTAGTTATCTGGAAACCCAGTGTTTGAATAACATAATGATATATATTTGAACTGGTGAATTCAAGCTCACATTATTAAATCATCAAGTTCCTGCAATAAACAGATTGTTACTATAGCTCTGTTTCATCTCCAGTTTCTCTCATCTATGGAATCAGTTTCATTTAACATGCAGGTAGCAGGCTGAGTACATGTCAGTTTGTCCAGGACCATCTATGGAATCAGTTTCATTTAACATGCAGGTAGCAGGCTGCGTTCATGTCAGTTTGACCAGGACCAGCTCCTCATGACAGTTACAAATCTCTGTTGATAGCTTGCTCTGATATTTTAGCACAAACATTCTCAATCAAGCAGCTGAATTAATGTCTATCCTACTCATTTATTCCTTCTCCCACTGGAGCTGTTGGCTTGTAGCTTCCGCATAAGTTTCAAAAATAGGTAATGCCGGTTTCTAACTAGAAAAATTAACAGAGGAAAACAAATCTGACTTTTGTTTTTTTTAATTCTATATGAAAATTGGCTAACATATCTAATATTAATTGCTACTGCCTATTAACATAAATATCAGTATATATTTCCTCCTCATAGAATATGCAAACATATCTTCCCAAATAGCTGCATTTCCTGTTTCTCAGACAAGGGAAGGTTTCACCAATGTGATTCTTATTGAACTCAGTAAATTTGTTCTATTTAGTCAGTTAGTGGACAAGTAATATGGAAACCTCCAGATCTAGAATTTGGTTACTGAAATCTACCCAAATAGGGGTATTATACAAAATGGCCACCCAACACAGCTGAGGAGGATCAGTCTAGGTGCAGGGTCTCTATGCAATTAAGTTCCTCATCTATAAAAACAGAAATATATTCCTTAGGCATAGAAAGTTCTACTATTTCTGAAAATAATTTTTTTATTATATGTGTTTGTGGCATATATGTTAAGAAAAATAGCTTTTCATTGGCTAGTCTACCCTCTAAAATAATACAATATTCTAGAATACCTCCATCATTTTTTTCTGTACAAAAAAGTAGGGATTCAGAATGGTCATGCTCTGCTTCCCCCACCCTCATTAGCTGATGCTGCAAAGCATTGTCTCAATCGGTCTCTGGATAACTTAGCATTTTCAACTTCTTTAAGATGAATTTTTTGTAAAAGTGACTGCAGTTTTAAAGCATTTTAATTCTGTTAGTATTAATTTTCTTTTAGGGATGAATTTTCAAATCTATTTACATATATAAACTCACATTTTATGCGTGCAAATGATTATTACAAAATAGCCTCAGGCTCAAGGCGTATAAAATGAGAGCTATTCTCATATCTAAGTGCCCTATATATTTTCTCCAATTTAAGGCCAGGGTTCCCTTTCTCACCCATATTATACCTCTAATAAAAACATTTTCTATACTGCATTATCTGCAGTTCTAAGAGGCTCCCATCAAAAACATTCACAGATACAACAGATTTGTGTCTTAAATGCCATCAATCTCAAGCATGCTAATTATTCTTATGTAGGAATGGTATTGCCCATTTTCCAAAAAATGTTCTCTCTCTTAGTTTATTTATTGCCTTCTCCAGATTTCCATTTTTCTGAAGAAGTTTCCAGTAGCATTCATTTGCTTTCTGATGCATATTTCATTCTGACTTACTTTATCTTTGTGCTCATTTACATAGACTTGATGATCAGCCACCAAATTGGACTCATTTGTCCTAATCAGTTCTGCCATAATTTCAATGTCAATCATGGCTTTTCATATCTTAGTTGTAGTTAGTACCCATGTCATAGCATGAAGATGCAGTGTCTACAAAGCATGGATAACCTATACACAATACTTCTCTGGAAACCCAGTTTTTGAATAACAGGATGATATTGAACTGGTGAATTCAAGCTCACATTATAAAATCGTCAAGTTCCTGCATTAAACAGATTATTACTATAGCTCTGTTTCATCTCCAGTTTCTCTCATCTATGGAATCAGTTTCATTTAACATGCAGGTAGCAGGCTATTTTCAGATTGCCATGTGGTAACCACTGTTCCCTCTAATCTGTGCACCTGTGCGTGTGTACATGGGTCATGAACCCTGTGCACAAATCAAAACATATATAGTGCACACAGGAAATCCTGATATTATTTGCAGTAGAAGAGGACCGGAAGGCTCATCTGCATACTACTCCCAGCAACCCCTGGGAGAGGACTCAAGAGGTCACAGCGAGCGATCCATGATTTGAGCTCCACAGCCCCAGCTTCCAGAGGTCCTGCACCCTTTGGAATAGAAGAGGACTGGAAGGCTCATCTGCATACTGCTCCTGGAATCTCCTGGGAGAGGACTCCAGATGTCACAGCGAGTGTTACAGGGTTTGAACTCCACAGGCCCAGCTTCCAGAGGCCCCACACCCTTTGAAGTAGAAGAGGACCAGAAGCATGCCTTTAAAATTATCAGCTCACCCACGGCAGCCCCAGCGCCGACCACGAGGCTGTCCCGACACAAACCGCGCCTCTCCTCCGCCTCCTCCCGCGCCGGAACCAATCGGAAACTCAGCCGCACAGCCAATCGGGGGACAGCCCCTTTAGCTTAAATCGACGAGCGGCAGGCAAAATAATCCTTTTCACTGCAAACGGAGCTTCAGGGGATCGCTGAGGGCCTGCGCATTCGGCGCCGAGACCTGCCGGGGTAAGGCCTTTAAAATTATCAGCTCACCCACGGCAGCCCCAGCGCCGACCACGAGGCTGTCCCGACACAAACCGCGCCTCTCCTCCGCCTCCTCCCGCGCCGGAACCAATCGGAAACTCAGCCGCACAGCCAATCGGGGGACAGCCCCTTTGGCTTAAATCGACGAGAGGCAGCTAGGCGTCGCGCGCCGGGCGTCGCGCGTCGAAGGAGCGCGACAAAGGGGCTTGCCCCTTTGAGCGCCCCTTAGAGCAGCCCAGAAGAGCAGCCCAGAAGCCAGGTATCCTTACCTACTGGTTGTCCAGATAAGCCCTATACAGCAGCGACCGCTTTTAGAAGGCCTTGCTCGCACCCTTACCCCCAGCAGCCCCCAGTGCCGACCTCGAGGCACAGAGCCGCGAATCGAGGCGCCCCCTCAGCCCTCCTCCGACCCGCCAAGCAGCTATCCCGAGCAGTCCCCAGCTGCCAATAGCAGCAGAGCCAGGAGCCCTTTAAATCAACCGCGGCGACGGGAAATCACCCTCCTTACCTGCTCCAGCTACTCCATCAGTGCGAGGTCTGTACAACTGGCACCGAGACCCACCGGGGGAAGGCATTGATCGGACCCTCCCAGACATACCTACAGTCCCAGAGCGGAGTCTACCGTCCTCGCCCGGATACCTCTAGCCTAGAGGATACCACTGCCAACTGTCTACACACCCACTCATCCTCTCCGCTCATCCGCTCATACTCTCCACCATGCATCCATTTTCCATCCCCATCATCTACAACCAAAGGTGGAAAGCCCCTAAGCTCCCTACCCCCCACCTTAACCGCCAACAGAGAATCCGGCCCATCATGCTGACACCCATAACACAATGCCTTGGCCTGGCTCTCCTGTCACTCACACTGTTCAACGCGCAATCATTATCCAAGAAAACCACCATACTCAATGACCTATTATCCGACTCAAAACCTGATATTTGCGCCATAACAGAAACCTGGTTACAACCTACTGACATTGCCCTTATTAACCAGCTTCCTATCCAGAACTACGATATTCTATCCATACCCAGACAGAAAAAAAGAGGAGGAGGCCTTCTCCTAGCAACCAAGAAACCATTAGGCCTGACTTTACAGACATCCAGTTCCATAGCAAACATAGAATTCGCGCTATTTAACTCTAAACATCTGATCATTGCACTAATCTATGCTCCCCCCGGCATTCTTGAATCAAACCCTTCCACTATCATAGAGCTAACAGCAAAACACTTGAACTCCGGAAAACCAGCCATCTTGTTGGGAGATTTCAACCTCCATGTGGATGCCCAACCTCAATCCTCTAACTGTAAAACTCTTCTCTCCTCCCTCAACCATATGGGATTCAGACAAATAGTAAAAGATCCCACCCACAAAGCAGGTCACACCTTAGACCTCATCTTTATTAACGAAGGTCTCTCATCTCACTCCACTCCTACCTGTTCCACAGTACCTTGGTCTGATCACAGCATCATCACATCTATTTTAGAGATATCTGAACCTCCCCCCCACACAACTCAAACTATCTCCATTTCGGTTAGAAAACAGTGCTCAGGAGACCACCTAAGCAAACATCTGACTAAGGAACTAAAGAACCTAGACCTCACAGACATCAACTCAGCCACAGCTTCTTGGTTCAACATCACCAACAAGGTCGCCGATCAAGTATGTCCCATGAAAACAAAGACCATCAACCCAGACAAAGACAACAGGAAGCCATGGTTCACTACAGAGCTGAAGTCTCGCAAACACGAGCTTAGAAGCAAAGAAAACCAATGGCGAAAAAACCCAACTAAAACATCCCTCCTCAACTACAAATCATGTCTTAACACATACAGAACCGAAATCAACAAAACCAAGAAAGAATTCTTTTCCAAAAAAATACACCATTTCTCATTTGATTCAAGAGCACTCTTCGCCTATGTTTCAGCCCTCACAAAACCTCCTGGTCCGTGCATCCCAGACGACCAAGCTCTTAAAAAAGCTGACGAGCTGGCCAACTACTTTGACAACAAAATTACCACTCTCGTTGCCCCTCTCAAAGGGACACCCCCGCACACCAACATCACCAGCTTCCATAGCTCGCAAGCATCTACAGCACCCGCTCTTCAACCCAACACTCACACACCAGAGCTCACATCCCTTGAACCCACGTCCACCTTGGAAATAGCAAACATTCTCAAGAAGATAAAACCATCTTCTCACCCCCTGGACCATATCCCATCAAACCTGCTGAGCTCCATCCCTGACATCGTAGCCAAGCCACTAGCAGATATCATTAATCGCTCTCTCGCCCAAGGCCAAGTTCCCAATCAACTCAAGTCTGCAAGGCTCAAACCTCTCCTCAAAAAACCCAACCTTCCCACAACAGATCCGGCTAACTACAGACCAATAGCAAACCTTCCTATGTTAGCCAAAATTATGGAGAAAGTGGTTAACCGACAACTTTCGGAATTCCTCGATGACAACAATATCCTCACCAATAACCAATTTGGATTCCGGAAGAATAAGAACACCGAATCACTATTAACTACTCTAGCTGACACCATCATCTTCAATCTTGAAAAAGGCCATCCTTGCCTCCTCGCACTCCTGGATCTGTCAGCGGCGTTCGACACCGTGAATCACACCAGCTTACTACAACGACTCACAGATATCGGCATCACAGGAGCAGCGTTCAACTGGTTTAAATCCTTCCTAGAGAACAGAACATACAGAGTCAAAATAAATAACAAGGAATCTCATCCCATCCAAGCCAATATGGGAGTACCACAAGGATCCTCACTCTCCCCCACCCTCTTCAACATTTATCTTCTCCCACTCTGTCACCTACTCTCCAACCTCAAGCTTACCCATTTCCTATACGCGGATGACATTCAGATTATCATCCCCATAACGGACACCTTACACAAGACCATGGCCTTCTGGAATAAATGCCTCTCATCCATCAACGAGCTGTTAAGCAGCCTCAACCTGGTTCTGAACACCAACAAAACAGAAATCCTGATAATAGCACCGGAAAAACACACCGCGCAGACCTCAAGCAATTCTCCAGACATCTCAGGATACACCACCTCACCACAAGTCAGAGATCTGGGTGTGATATTAGATGACAGATTCAACCTCAATAAATTCGTCAACAACACCACCAAAGAATGCTTCTTTAAATTACAAGTTTTAAAGAAACTAAAGCCACTTCTAACGCTACAGAGACTTCCGCACAGTACTCCAAGCCATCATTCTCCCGAAACTAGACTATTGCAATTCACTTCTGCTGGGACTTCCTGCATGCTCTACCAAACCCCTCCAGATGGTGCTGAATGCCACAGCAAGAATTCTCACCAACGCCAAAAAAAGAGACCACATCACCCCGATCCTCCAGCACCTTCACTGGCTCCCCATTAAATACAGGATACAGTTCAAAAGCAGCATGATGATGCATAAGGCCCTTCATAGCATATCCCCACTCAACTTAACCTTCAAGCTGCAACTACATACTTCGGACAAGCCGACTAGAAGTGCATACCAAAACAGAATGATTACTCAGCCCGCAAAATCCTCGCTGAGAAAACGCGCTCTATCAACCGCGGGACCGTCCCTCTGGAATTCCCTACCACCAGACCTCCGCCTGGAGTCATGCCATACCACTTTTAAGGCAAAATTAAAGACTTGGCTCTTCCTGCAAGCATTCCCAGAGAGCTAAGAACTAACTTATATAACAACCCATAACAACCCTGTCCTTTGGTTCTAATGTATTATTCTCTGCACTATTTATTTTAATTAAGATTTATATTGCCTTTTTTATTTATTTTTTATCTTTTTTTGTTTAAAAGTTGAAACTAGTTAGTTGGTTCGCTTATTCTTATTAGATCAAGTTCTGATTTGTTCCATGTAAACTGCCACACGGCAGTAGTTATTACCGTTTAACTGTGAACCGGAGCGATATGTATTGTATACAGGAACTCCCGGTATATAAAAATCCATAAATAAATAAATAAATAAATAAACAGCATGCAAATCTCAAACCCTTCAAATATTTGAGTGAAGATCAATTTAATGGTGGTTAAAGAGGACTAGTAAGTATAACTTTGGGAAATCCTTGGACTTAAAAAAAGTTTGGAGAAAGGTGAACTTGTGGGATATATTCTTTAGAGTTTGTGTATGTCTAAGATAATAAGCAAGCCAGAGGTAGTTAATTCTAGTATCTGTCTTTCCCACCCACTCAACCCTTGACTTTTAGGCAGGAGATACTTTCTCATTAAAAATCAATCAGGCTCTTATCTAAATCATACAACTGTACCAGCCCTTATTGAATGTTTAATCATCCCCTTGTAGGACTCTAGCTGATTAATTAGTAAATTCACCCGTAAATTTAATATACTCTAATTCCAACTCCCTTAGTATCCTAAACTTAACTAGCAGATTAATTAGTAAATACACCTGCTCTAATTTCAACTCCCATTTTCCTAAACTTAACTAGGAGCTCAACAAAATTAAGATGAAGGCATCAGTCCAGCAGCAAGAGGGGGGCTTTCCAGTCTTTTGCACTGAGTATCACATGTATGATTTTTACCCACTGGTGAGAGATTGTATGTGTGCACTCGGTGCAAAGAGCTCCTGGCTCTCAGGGAAGAGTCTGATCTCTGGAAGCTAGAGTGGCAGACTTGGAGGAGCTGAGGCAGACAGAGATGAGACTTTCAGGGACATAGTAGCCAAGTCCCAAATCCAGTCTGGCAGCCTCAGTGCTGCCTTTGATCAGAAAGGGCTCCTAGTTGAAAAACATTACCTGGAGAGCAGGTCCTTTCTACAGGATCACTTCCTTCTATACCTTGGTATAGGCTCTCCAGGTGATGATTGTCCTCTCACACTGAGGACACATCTCCCAGGGCTACTGCCCAGGAGGGAAGGGTTAGGCCAGCCATCATAGTTGGTGATCCAATTATTAGAAATGTAGATAACAGGGTGGCTGGTGGATGTGAGGACCGCCTGGTAACTTGCCTGCTTGGTGTGAAGGTAGTGGACCTCATGCATTACCTACATAGGATTATAGACATTGCTGGGGAGGAGCTGGATGTTATGGTACATGTGGGCACCAACAACATAGGAAAATGTGGGAGACAGGTTCTGAAAGCCAAATTTAGGATTTTAGGTAGAAAGCTGAAATCCAGAACCTCCAGGGTGGCATTCTCTGAAATGCTTCCTGTTCCTTGTGCAGGTCCCCAGAGGCAGGCAGAGCTCCAGAGTTTCAATGCATGGATGAGATGATGGTGCAGGGAAGAGGGATTCCATTTTGTAAGGAACTGGGGAAACTTTTGGGGAAGGGGGAGACTTTTCCGAAAGGATGGGCTCCACCTTAACCAGAGTGGAACCAAGCTGCTGGCACTAACTTTTAAAAAGGAGATAGAGCATCTTTTAAACTAGAACAAGGGAGAAAGCCGACAGTTACTCAGGAGTGCATGATTCAGAGAAATGTATCCTTGAAGGATACTAATGAAACAGGAGAGTAGAGCATCCCAACAGAGAGGTTCCAATAAAAGCAAACGTAGTCCATGTGCCTATATGTAAAAAATCACCTGAGTTAAAGATTTCCAAATTATCTCTAAGAACTGAAAAGCAGGTTTTTAATACAAAGAAAAAATACACTTTGAAATGTCTGTATGCCAATGCTAGAGGTCTAAGAAGTAAGATGGGAGAGTCAGAGTGTATAGCAGTAAATGATGAGATTGACCTGGTGGAAGGAGGATAACCAATTGGACAGTGCTATATCAGGTTACAAATTATATTGCAATGAAAGGGAGGATCAACTTGGTGGGGGTGTGGCACTTTATGTGTGGGAGGGTATAGAGTCCAACAGGATAAAGATCATATAAGAGACTAAATGCTCAGTAGAATCTATATGGGTAGAAATCCCATGTGTGTTGGGTAAGAGTATAGTGATAGGAGTATTCTACCGTCCACCTGGACAAAATGGTCAGACAGATAATAAATGCTAAGAGAAATCAGGGAAGCTAACCAATTTGGCAGTGCAATAATAATGGGAGATTTCAATTACCACACACTATGAACGGTTATATATTTGGACACAACGAGTGCAATTCTCACTAGAAAGACGTCATGTAACTATGATTTTCTTATGATTTGTCTTAATGTGCTATTATTTATGGAGCCATCATAACACCTGCGGGCATACCAGCATATTTTAGCTTAAGGTCTTGCCACTTCAGGTCGTGTTTAATCATTGGCCCAAGTCCTTTATTCTTTTGCGTGGTTTTTCTAATATTTTTTCAAGTGTATCGGGGTAATCCCTTCCTTGGTATGACTCAAGGTATCAAGGAAATTTGTAAAGTCCAGTCCGACGCGTGTTTCGCATCGCTGCTTCAGGGACTGAAACGAGTACACTCCGCTTTTGTATTTAAGAGGTGTAGTTGCCCCGTTACTAGTTTACTTGCTTTCAGTTATTTGCTTTTACTTTCTGCAAAGGACAGATATTTTTGTTATTCAATAAACCGTGCAGCACATATATAATTGAAATATTTGGCACATACCTGGGTAAAGCTGAGTGGAAAACAACAGTGAACTCACCCGACCTTGCCGCCGTTTCCTCTTACCGGCGTCTGAGCAAAGTTACCGCGAGAGTCTCGCTGATTTTATGTGATTTTGCATGTCGCAGCTGTGTGAAATCAGCCCACTTCAATTGTCCCTGAAGCAGCGATGTGAAACGCGTGTCGGACTGGACTTTAAAAATTTCCTTGATACTTTGAGTCATACCAAGGAAGTGATTACCCCGATACAGGATTTTATAAAAAACTTGAAAAAATATTAGAAAAAACACGCAAAAGAATAAAGGACTTGGGCCAATGATTAAACACGACCTGAAGTGGCAAGACCTTAAGCTAAAATATGCTGGTATGCCCGCAGGTGTTATGATGGCTCCATAAATAATAGCACATTAAGATAAATCATAAGAAAATCATATTACATGACGTCTTTCTAGTGAGATTTCAATTAACCCAATATTGACTGGGTAAATGTAACATCAGGACGTGCTAGAGACATAAACTTCCTGGATGTAATAAATGACTGCTTCATGAAGCAATTGGTTCAGGAACCAACAAGAGAGGGAGCTATTTTAGATTTAATTCTTATTGGAAAGCAGAATTTGGTAAGAGAGGTAATGGTGGTGGGGACACTTGGCAATAGTGATCATAACATGATCAAATTTGAACTATTAACTAGAAGGGGGACAATAAGTAAATCTACAGCTCTAACACTAAATTTTCAAAAGGGAAACTGATAAAACGAGGAAAAAAGAAAAAAACCGAAAGGTGCAGCTGCAAAGTTTAAAACTGTTCAACAGGCATGGACATTGTTTAAAAATATAATCTTAGATGCACAGTCCAGATGTATTCCAAGCTTTAAAAAGGTGGAAGGAAGGCAAAATGATGACTAGCATGGTGAAAAGATGAGAGGAAAGAGGCTATTTTAGCCAAAAAAAATCCTTCAAAAACTGGAAGAAGGATACATCTAAAGAAAATAGGAAAAAGCATAAGCATTGTCAAGTTAAGTGTAAAACATTGATTGATAAGACAGGTGAAGAGAGAATTTGAAATAAAGTTGGCCATAGAGGCAAAAACTCATAATAAAAACTTTTTTAAATGTATCCGAAGCAAGAAACCTGTGAGTGAGTCGGTTGGACCATTAGATGACTTAGGGGTTAAAGAGGCTGTAAGGTAAGATAAGGCCATTGCAGAAAGATTAAATTAATTATTTCCTTCTGCATTTACGAAATGAGGATGTTGGGGAGATACTAGTTCCAGAAAAATATAGACCAGTGAGTCTGACTTCAATGCCAGGAAAAATAGTGGAAACTATTCTAAAGATCAAAATCACAGAGCATATAGAAAGGCATGGTTTAATGGAACACAGTCAACATGGATTTACCCAAGGGAAGTCTTGCCTCACAAATCTGCTTCTTTTTTTGAATAAAGGTGAACTGGTAGATGTAGTGTATTTGGATTTTCAGAAGGCATTTGACAAACTAAAAAATCATGGGATAGGAGGTAATGTCCTTTCATGGTTTACGAACTGATTAAAAGACAGGAAACAGAGAATAGGATTAAATGGACAATTTTCTCAGTTGAAAATGGTAAATAGTGGAGTGCCTCAGGGATCTGTACTTGGACCGGTGCTTTCAATATATTTATAAATGATCTGGAAAGGAATATGATGAGTGAGATTATCAAATTTGAAGATACAAAATTATTGAGAGTAGTTAAATCACAAGCAGATTGTAATATATTGCAGGAGGACCTTGCAAGACTGGAAGATTGGGCATCCAAATGGCAGATGAAATTTAATGTGGACAAGTGCAAGGTGTTGCATTTAACAGAAAAAATTACCCTTGCTGTAGTTACACGATGTTAGGTTCCATATTAAGAGCTACCACCCAGGAAAAAGATTATGGCATCACAGTGGATAATATATTGAAATCATCAGCTCAGTGTGTTGCAGCAGTCAAAAATGCAAACAGAATGTTAGGAATTATTAGGAAGGGAATGGTTAATAAAATGGAAAATGTCACAATGCCTCTGTACAGCTCCATGGTGAGACCACACCTTGAATACTGTGTACAATTCTGATTGCCGCATTTCAAAAAAGATATACTTGCACTGGAGAAAGTACAGAGAAGGGCAACCAAAATGATAAATGGGATGGAATAGCCCCTATGAGGAAAGGATGAAGAGGTTAGGGCTATTCAGCTTGGAGAAGAGACGACTGAGTGGGGATATGATAGAGGTCTTTAAAATCCTGAGAGGTCTTGAATGAGTAGATGTGAATCAGTTATTTACACTTTCAGATAATAGAAGGACTAGGGGGCACTCCATGAAGTTAGCAAGTAGCATATTTAAGACTAATCGGAGAAAATTCTTTTTCATTCAAAGCACAATTAAGCTCTGGAACTTGTTGCCACAGGATGTGGCTAGTGCAGTTAATGTAGCTGGGTTTTAAAAAGGTTTGGATAAGTTCTTGGAGGAGAAGTCCATTAACTGCTATTAATCAAGTTGGCTTAGGGAATTGCCTCTGCTATTACTGGCATCGGAAGCATGGGATCTTCTCAGTGTTTGGGCACTTGCCAGGTTCTTGTGGTCTGGTTTGACCTCTGTTGAAAACAGGATGCTGGGCTTGATGGACTCTTGGTCTGACCCAGCATGGCAATTTCTTATGTTCTTATGCATTATACTGGCTCATAGTGCAAAAAGTTAAACTCAGTGTATAAAAAGCTGCACAAAAGAAAATACTTGAGCACATAGCCTTTCAAATAATAGAAGGATAAAATATTTTGTAAAATATTTGGATGAATGGTGAGAACTTCAGTTCTATCAAATTTCATTCAATTCTGTTTATGGAGAGCATGCTAAAATGAGACCAGGCCTGATTTTGCAAGAGCAGAAATGCACTTTTCTGCCATTATGCAAATGTGCTCTTTTTGAACGTTAATAATATACTTTGTCACCATATCAGAAACATTTGTAACAGGTTAAGAAGATGTTCAGCATGTTTCAAATGCTACAATCACCAGCAATTTTGAGTATAAAGACTAATTTGAAAAAGTATAACTGATTTGCATTTACCCATTCCACTTCGCTCATGATTTTATAGACTTCTATTATATCTCCCCTAAGCCATCTCTTCTCCAAGCTGAAGATCCTCAATCCCTTTAGCATTTCCTCATAGGGGAGTCATTCAAGTCCCTTTATCATTTTGATTACCTTTCTCTGTACCTCTTCTAGTTCTGCTACATTCCAAACAGAATTGGACACAGCACTCTTGGTGTGGTTGCACCATGGCATGATACACAGGTATGCTATTCTCCATTCCTTTCCTAATAATTCCTAATGCTTTTTTGATGACAGCTAAAAACTGAGCAAAGAATTACAATATATTATCCATGATGACTCCTTCATTCTTTTCCTGGGTGATGACTTTTAATATAGAACCTAACATCATGTAACTGCATTTTGGATTATTTCTCCCAAAGTAATCACTGTGTTTGTCCACATTACATTTCGTCTGCCATTTGGATGCCCAGTCTCCCAGACTCGCAAGAACCTCCTGCAAGTTCTCATAATCCATCTGTGATTTAACAACTTTAAATAATTTTGTGACATTTGCAAATTTGATCACCTCACTCGTTGTTTCCTTTACCAGATCATTTTAGAAATATATTAAAAAGAACCAATCCCAGTTCTTATCCTTGAGCCATGCCACTATTTACCTTCCTCCATTTAGAAAACGGACTATTTTGTCCTATTGTCTGTTTCCTATCTTTTAAACAGTTTGCAATCCACAATAGCACTGTTATGGTTTTGATGAAAGTTGTGAACCCCAGGCCGAGATGAGAGATGTCTCCGCCCATAGGGATGAGCCCTGTGGGCCTCACCGTTGGTAGGCCTGGTCTCAGCAACTTAGTACACAGCTGTGAGAGAGACTTTATTAGGGAGAAAAGGAAATGCATAACCTGAGGAGCGGGTAATGCAACAAGCACAGTTCTTGAGCAGATAAAGTAGTCAAGATAGTATTGTAGATAAGAAGATCTGGTAGTGGCCTGCAGCGTGGGGTATGCCAAGGAAACTGTACTCTTGGTGCCAAGGATGCAGAGGTCTATGATGCAGGAACCAAACCATAGATCTTGCGTAGATGGAGCAATACCCTGAGGTACATGATGACTAGAATCTAGATGCTGAAGAACGGTAGTGGCCCAAGGCACGGGGTACACCGTGGAGACTTCAACAATGTTGAAAGAGATGAAGAAAGTACTCACACAAGGAAGTTCCAGCAGAGATACCCAAGGAGTGGGTCCAGAAAGACCCTCCGAGGAGCAGATAGCCAAGATACGGAAGAGCCCCCGTGGAGTGAGTATTCAGAGTGTCTGAATGCCATGAGGAGAATCTGGAACATAAGATCCAAGTTAGTGCGGATTTAACAATGAGAGAACTCCTTGCTAAATCGTCTTAGCAATGGGCCAGTCTGTTTAAGTACACTAGCGGGCTGACATCATCGGGAGGGGACGCCCCTGAGGTTCCCACCATGATGTATACATAAGGAGGCCCTACGCTCATGCGCACACCTAGGTAATGCCGGAAGTAAGGTGGTGGTCGGCAGTGCCCACGCTAGCCTGGGGATGCTGGGGAGGTCGGCATTGGTTGGCGGAAGCTGCCATTCTCCCAATGATTGACGGTGCAGGGAAAAAGAGGTGACATGAGAGGTTGCAGCCGTTCGCGACCGACAGACGCAACAAGGACAACGCTTCCTATCCATGACTTTTTAATTTTCTTAGGAGTCTTTCATGAAGGACTTTGCCAAATACCTTCTGAAAATCCAGTGACTTACTACTGCCCATATGATTATTTACCCCTTCAAAAAATGTGGCAAGACTTTCCTTGGGTAAATCCATGTTGGTTGTTTCCCATTAAACCATGTCTATCTATATGTTCAGTCATTTTGTTCTTTAAAATAGTTTCTATGATTTTTAAGGCACTAACATCAGGCTCACTGGTATATAGTTTCCTGGATCACCTTGGAGACCTTTTTAAAGACTGGCATTACGTTGGCCATTCCTATCTGAAAGACAAATTCTTGTGTAACAAGTTGAAAAGCTCAATGCTCCTATTAACACTTCAAGAAATTAGTCTGGTTATTAAACAGTTCAAATTGTTAGGTCTCCAGCACCCAATGACTCTGGGACAAAATCTTGTAAATTATTGCAAGACAAAATGGTACCTCTTATAGGGGAAATGTTTGAAGAAGCAATGAAAAAAGGGAGGTTTCTCTCTGATACAAAGCTATATTTATATTTATTCCCAAGAGAGGTAAAGATTCATTAAAAGTAGAGTCCTACAGCTCAATTTCAATCAGCCTCTTTGGAAATTTGCAAAGTTTCAGGAATCCCCTCTCTATTAGTTAACTTTGATTCAGAAAAGACATTTGACTGGGTATATTAGGGTACAGTTTTGGATGCTTTTGGTATAGCTGGAAATTTCCTGGATATAGTGAAATCACTGTACGCTAATCCTGAATCTATAGTTGTGGCAAATGGTATAACATCTAATGACGCTCAATTACAATGTGGTGCCTGCAAAGGTGTAAGGGTATAAGGTGCCCTAGGCAAAACTTACAGCCTGCCCCCCCCCCACCTCAATCTTCCCTCCCTGAGTCACACCATCCATACACACAATTAAAAGTTATGCACATATAATAATTTTACATGAAAAACTGCATTCAAAGTACAGTCTTCTGTGGAATAAAATATCACTTATAACATGTTTATTATATGTACATTCACTGCTGTGGTGCCAACCTGAAAAAACTGTAGAAAAAAAGTTAAAAGGATACTTGGAACTGGTATTAGGCTTATTGTAATATTTGTTGGATGTAGGCTTGACCCTGAAAAAGCCATGAATAAACTGTAGTACAATTTCAATATAGTAAATCTCCCAACCAAAACAACACTAATTGACAGCACTTAAACAGTAACAACTCTACCTATGAAAGCAAATATTAAACCAACCAGACTCTAAAACATCAATACCCCTTCTTTTAGCAAATTAGAACAAGCCAAGCTGCTATAGATCTCTTCACAGAAATTTACAGGCTAGCAGAATACCTAACTTTGATCACACATGGAGAACACAGATAGACCCTCACCAAATACAGCATAAAGACACCATAAACTATAAATAGAAGCATGCAGACAAAACACAGATTTGGAAACCACAAGAAGCCAGATTCTGTATGTAGTGCAACAATGGAAAATCAGAAATCATCATTCTTCATAAAACAAACAATATTTATTTATTTATTGCTTTTTTATACTGACATTCGTTAACACATCACATTGGTTTACATAGAAATAAAAGCATTGAAAAGAAATAAAATACAATTTGTATTTCAAATATCCAAGAAACAATAAATAATATAGGTAAAAAATTAAAAAAAATCTCACTAATACATAATCATTATGAGCAATAAAAATATTAAACATTATAATTATCTAAAACAGTAAAAAACAATAAAAGACTAAGAAACTAAAAGAAAGACTCTGCTTTAAGGCTTTGACTGTCAAATTAAGTGAAATGTTAAGAGAAGGCCTGCTGGAAAAGCCAGGTCTTCAACTTTTTCTTAGAAGTGTGTGAATTAGATTCAAGCCTTAATTCCTGTGGCATGGTATTCCAAATAGATGGACCTGCCAGTGAAAGTGCTCATTCATGAATGGAGATGAGGTGTGCTAGTTTTGGTGATGGGATTGGTAGAGGTTCATTGCTGGATGACCTAGTGATTCTTTGTGGGGTCTGGAAATGAAAGGAGACATTGAGCCACTCTACTTTTTGATTATAGAGGGGTAGATTATAAAAAATTGCACGATCGTGTACTTTTGTTCGCGCACCAGGCGCGAACAAAAGTACACGATTTTATAAGATACGCGCATAGCCGCACATATCTTATAAAATCCGGGGTCGGCGCGCACAAGGGGGTGCACATTTGTGCAACCTGCGCGCGCCGAGCCCATTGCGCGCTGCCTGTTCCCTCTGAGGCCTGTGCAACCCGACCAGAGGCATGCCGGAGCCGACCTGTGGCCAGCAGATGACGGACCCTACTCGACCATCTGAAGAGGACCGCCAGGCCAGCGCGATCGGCGTGCACCCATCGGGGTAAGGCCTACTTTGTCCTGGCCTACTCAGGCCCCATTTGTTGATGCTCCGCCCCCTCGACCAAGCTCCACCTCACCGGAGGCGAAAAGCAGGAAAAAGCCTTAAAGCCTCCTTCAGGCCCCAGGTGCCATGCGACTAAGGGGCCTGCCCCTTAGTGCACCCCTTTGAGCCACCCTTTGATCATACCTTACCTTACCACTCTCCCCCCACCCCTATACAACCTCTCAAACCCCCTTCCACCCCTTTCCTCCGCTTCAAGCTCCAAGCAAACAGTGCCTGCACCTGCCCACCACATTCATCCGACATGGCAGCACCTCGCCCCATTCCCAAACTCATCCTCTGCCATAACTCCAACCCCTTCCAGTCCCACAATCCCAACAAAACCCCCACACACCACACCTACCTCGCCAGATGCCTCACCAACATCCCCACCAACCCCAGCATCCTCTGGTCCATGCTCCTCATCCTTACCCTATTCCTCATCAACGCCCAGTCAATCACCAAGAAAATCCCCATCCTCCATGACCTACACCTAGACACCCTACCCGACATCTTCTGCATCACCAAGTCCTGGCTGAAAAGCACTGCACCGTACTACTGAATCAGCTCCCCAGAGACATCTACAACATATTCTCCATCTGCAGACCAAAAAAATAGGAGGCAGCCTACTATTCATAGCACATAAAAAATTTAAATTCTCATCCCATACTCTCAACATCCCTTCCTTTCGAGACCAACCTATTTAAATCCAAAAACCTCCAAATCCTCCTCCTCTACGCACTACCTGGACTACTCTAACACAACCTATCCCCCCTGATCAAAACCATAACCTCCAACATCAACATGCAGGATCCCGCCATCATACTAGGGGACTTCAATCTCAACATCGACACAACTCCTCTCTCTCCAACCTGTGAACTCCTCCTCTCCACCATGTCCGCTATTGGATTCAACCAAATCATCAACACCCCCACCCAAAAATCCAGTCATACCCTTGACCTAATCTTCACCAACAACAAAATATCCAATATACCCCCACCCACCACCACCGTAACACCTTGTTCTGACCATAAACTCATCCAAACCAAGTTCCAACTTCAACTCCCCTTCACGAAGCCAATCACTCCCACCAAACATCATCAAATTCACCAAATCCTGCTCCAGCAATGACCTCACTGAACTACTACCCGAAGCCTTAAAGACCCTCAATAAGAATGACGTCAATTCCGCCATCAACTCATGGATATCCATCAACTCAGATATAGCCAATTCAAAATGTCCCACCCTAAGAAAAGCAATCAAAACATCAGCCAAGCACAAAACCCCTTGGTACACCCCGAACTCAAAAACACAAAGCGAACCCTGAGACAGAAAAAAATGGAGAAGAACCCCAACACCCAAACTAAAAAACAAATACAGAACAATTCTTCACATCTACACAACTGACCTCTACACAGCAAAATTAAATTTCTACACAAATAAAATCCATGAATATTAATTCAACCCTAGGACACTCTTCTCCTACGTTGCAGACCTAACCAATCCAACCCAGAATACTACAACCCATGACATCCCCACTATCTTCAGAGAAAACCTAGTGCTCTTCTTCAAAGACAAGGTCTCCAACATAATCAACAAGATCCCCCCAGACAACAGTGACCTACCAGAACCACCTGCACACAACACCATGTGGTCACAATTTGAACCCGTCGCATCCACCAAAATTGAATCCCTCATTCAAAAGATAAAACCCGCCACCCACCCTCTGGACCTCATACCCATCAAAACCTTAAAACTCATCACCAAGCTCATCTCCAGACCCATAGCCGATATAATCAACTTATCCCTTGAGCAAGGCATCTTCCCTGACAAACTCAAAAACGCAGTAGTCAAACCCTTTCTCAAAAAACCACAACTCGACAAATCTGACCCAGCAAACTACAGACCAGTCTCCAACCTCCCATTCATAGCCAAAATCCTTAAAAAAACAATCAACAATCAACTCATGGATCACCTCGAAAACCAGAACATTCTGCTACCAGCACAACATGGCTTCAGGAAACTATTCAGCATCGAAACCCTTCTTCTCACCCTCACCGACACCATCCTTAGAGGTCTTGACCATGGCCAATCCTACCTCTTGATTCTCCTTGACATATCTACCACCTTCAACACCATCAATCACAAACCTCTACTAACCAGACTCAAAGAAATTGGTCTACGAGATACTACAATCAAATGGTTCGAGTCATATCTCACAAACAAAACATTCAATATAAAGATAAATACTTCAGAATCCTCCTGGATACCCCTTCCACATGGCATCCTGCAGGGATCATCCCTCTCCTCCATCCTATTTAACATATACCTCCTCCCACTATGCCAGTTCCTCTCGGACTCAAACCTCACATACTATGTATACGCGGATGACATACAAATCCTGCTCCCCATAGACAAAACCATCGAAAATACTCTAAAAATCTGGAATCAACTCCTCATAAAATAACTCATCTTCTCTCACAACTGTCACTCTGCCTCAACCAAAACAAGACCGAAATCCTACACATATCTAACAACCACTCCACACCCCTCCCCAACAACTACAATCCAAACCCCAAGGGGGTCACAATTTACACATGCTACAAAAAACCTAGGAGTGACCATTGATAATGAGCTAAACTTCAAAAATCACATCTCTACAATGATCAAGGATGGATTCTTTAAACTGCAAACCCTGAAAAAACTCAAATCCCTTCTTCATGCCCAAGACTATCGAACCGTCCTCCAAACAAT